>NC_088408.1:1162035-1219535 GCF_034236695.1 Oncorhynchus nerka | reverse complement strand
GAGGATCTGTCGTGTGTATCTCCTGACTTCTCTCTCCTCCAGACGTTTCTTCTCACAGATTCGGTCCATCAGATCTCCTCCAACACACAGCTCCATCGCCATGTAGTAACTGTTCTCTGTCTCCAGGGTCTGAGGGGAGAGAGAGGCTGTGTGTCTACGTGGCTGTGTGTGTGTGTGTGTAGTTGTGTGGCTGTGTGTGTGTGTGTGTGTGTAGTTGTGTGGCTGTGTGTGTGTGTGTAGTTTTGTGGCTGTGTGTGTGTGTGTAGTTGTGTGGCTATGTGTGTGTGTGTAGTTTTGTGGCTGTGTGTGTGTAGTTGTGTGGTTGTGTGTGTGTGTAGTTGTGTGGTTGTGTGTGTGTGTGTGTATTTGTGTGGCTGTGTGTGTGTGTGTAGTTGTGTGGCTGTGTGTGTGTGCGTGTAGTTGTGTGGCTGTGTGTGTGTGTGTGTGTAGTTGTGTGGCTGTGTGTGTGTGTGTAGTTTTGTGGCTGTGTGTGTGTGTGTGTGTGTGTGTGTGTGTGTGTGTGTGTGTGTGTGTGTGTGTGTGTGTGTGTGTGTGTGTAGTTGTGTGGCTAGTGTGTGTGTGTAGTTTTGTGGCTGTGTGTGTAGTTGTGTGGTTGTGTGTGTAGTTGTGTAGTTGTGTGGTTGTGTGTGTGTGTGTATTTGTGTGGCTGTGTGTGTGTGTGTAGTTGTGTGGCTGTGTGTGTGTGTGTGGCTGTGTGTGTAGTTGTGTGGCTGTGTGTGTGTATGTAGTTTTGTGGCTGTGTGTGTGTGTGTGTGTAGTTGTGTGGCTATGTGTGTGTGTGTAGTTGTGTGGTGTGTGTGTGTGTGTGTGTGTGTGTGTAGTTGTGTGGCTGTGTGTGTGTAGTTGTGTGGCTGTGTGTGTTTGTGTAGTTGTGTGGTTGTGTGTGTGTGTAGTTGTGTGGCTGTGCGTGTGTGTGTAGTTGTGTGGCTGTGTGTGTGTGTGTGTGTGTGTGGTTGTCTGGCTGTGTGTGTTTGTGTAGTTGTGTGGTTGTGTGTGTGTGTAGTTGTGTGGTTGTGTGTGTGTGTAGTTGTGTGGTTGTGTGTGTGTGTAGTTGTGTGGCTGTGTGTGTGTGTGTGTGTGTGTGTGTGTGTGTGTGTGTGTGTGTGTATCTTACCTCCAGTAGAATTACTATATGAGGATGTCTGACCATCTGGTGAATACGAGGTTCTCTCTTCATATTCTTTAGAACGTATGAGTCCTGCCTCGCCTTCTTCTTATCAATCACCTTGATGGCCACCTGACACAGATAGAGTCAACACAACATAGTCAATACAACAGTCTATACAACACAGTCTATACAACACAGTCTATACAACACAGTCTATACAACACAGTCTATACAACACAGTCAATACAACACAGTCTATACAACAGTCAATACAACACAGTCTATACAACACAGTCTATACAACACAGTCTATACAACACAGTCTATACAACACAGTCAATACAACACAGTCTATACAACAGTCAATACAACATAGTCTATACAACACAATCAATACAACACAGTCAATACAACACAGTCTATACAACACAGTCTATACAACACAGTCAATACAACACAGTCTATACAACACAGTCAATACAACAGTCAATACAACATAGTCTATACAACACAGTCTATACAACACAGTCAATACAACACAGTCTATACAACACAGTCTATACAACACAGTCTATACAACACAGTCTATACAACACAGTCTATACAACACAGTCTATACAACATAGTCTATACAACACAGTCTATACAACACAGTCTATACAACACAGTCTATACAACACAGTCAATACAACACAGTCTATACAACACAGTCAATACAACAGTCAATACAACATAGTCTATACAACACAGTCTATACAACACAGTCTATACAACACAATCAATACAACACAGTCAATACAACACAGTCTATACAACAGTCAATACAACACAGTCTATACAACACAGTCTATACAACACAGTCTATACAACACAGTCTATACAACACAGTCTATACAACAGTCTATACAACACAGTCTATACAACAGTCAATACAACACAGTCTATACAACACAGTCTATACAACAGTCTATACAACACAGTCAATACAACATAGTTACTACAACACAGTCTATACAACAGTCAATACAACACAGTCAATACAACACAGTCTATACAACACAGTCAATACAACACAGTCTATACAACAGTCAATACAACACAGTCTATACAACACAGTCAATACAACACAGTCAATACAACACAGTCAATACAACACAGTCAATACAACACAGTCTATACAACACAGTCAATACAACACAGTCTATACAACAGTCAATACAACACAGTCTATACAACACAGTCAATACAACACAGTCAATACAACACAGTCAATACAACACAGTCTATACAACACAGTCAATACAACACAGTCTATACAACACAGTCAATACAACACAGTCAATACAACACAGTCTATACAACACAGTCTATACAACAGTCAATACAACACAGTCAATACAACACAGTCAATACAACAGGCAATACAACACAGTCAATACAACACAGTCTATACAACACAGTCTATACAACAGGCAATACAACACAGTCAATACAACACAGTCTATACAACACAGTCAATACAACACAGTCTATACAACACAGTCTATACAACAGTCAATACAACACAGTCAATACAACACAGTCTATACAACAGTCAATACAACACAGTCTATACAACAGTCAATACAACACAGTCTATACAACACAGTCAATACAACACAGTCTATACAACACAGTCAATACAACACAGTCTATACAACACAGTCTATACAACACAGTCAATACAACACAGTCAATACAACACAGTCTATACAACACAGTCTATACAACACAGTCTATACAACACAGTCAATACAACACAGTCTATACAACACAGTCTATACAACACAGTCTATACAACAGTCAATACAACACAGTCAATACAACACAGTCAATACAACACAGTCAATACAACACAGTCTATACAACATAGTCAATACAACACAGTCAATACAACACAGTCTATACAACACAGTCTATACAACACAGTCTATACAACACAGTCTATACAACACAGGCAATACAACACAGTACAACACAGTCAATACAACACAGTCAATACAACACAGTCTATACAACACAGGCAATACAACACAGTCTATACAACACAGTCAATACAACACAGGCAATACAACACAGTCTATACAACACAGTCAATACAACACAGTCAATACAACACAGTCAATACAACACAGTCAATACACCACAGTCAATACAACACAGTCAATACAACACAGTCAATAGAGGTATAAACCCAGCCTCCAGATCTAGTTGAACCAGCTGTAATAGACGTTCAAATGAACAAGACTGAAGTAGAAAAAAACATCTGAGGTCATCGCTATGGAGACCAGGTCACATACACAGACTAGTGGTTAGAGACTCACTGAACCGCGACACCATCCCAGAACCCCTCTGCAGGGTAGTCTAGTGGTTAGAGACTTCCTGATCCACACCACCATCCCAGAACCCCTCTGCAGGGTAGTCTAGTGGTTAGAGACTTCCTGATCCACACCACCATCCCAGAACCCCTCTGCAGGGTAGTCTAGTGGTTAGAGACTTCCTGATCCACACCACCATCCCAGAACCCCTCTGCAGGGTAGTCTAGTGGTTAGAGACTTTCTGATCCACACCACCATCCCAGAACCCCTCCGCAGGGTAGTCTAGTGGTTAGAGACTTCCTGATCCACACCACCATCCCAGAACCCCTCTGCAGGGTAGTCTAGTGGTTAGAGACTTCCTGATCCACACCACCATCCCAGAACCCCTCCGCAGGGTAGTCTAGTGGTTAGAGACTTCCTGATCCACACCACCATCCCAGAACCCCTCTGCAGGGTAGTCTAGTGGTTAGAGACTTTCTGATCCACACCACCATCCCAGAACCCCTCCGCAGGGTAGTCTAGTGGTTAGAGACTTCCTGATCCACACCACCATCCCAGAACCCCTCTGCAGGGTAGTCTAGTGGTTAGAGACTTCCTGATCCACACCACCATCCCAGAACCCCTCCGCAGGGTAGTCTAGTGGTTAGAGACTTCCTGATCCACACCACCATCCCAGAACCCCTCCGCAGGGTAGTCTAGTGGTTAGAGACTTCCTGATCCACACCACCATCCCAGAACCCCTCAGCAGGGTAGTCTAGTGGTTAGAGACTTCCTGATCCACACCACTATCCCAGAACCCCTCCGCAGGGTAGTCTAGTGGTTAGAGACTTCCTGATCCACACCACCATCCCAGAACCCCTCCGCAGGGTAGTCTAGTGGTTAGAGACTTCCTGATCCACACCACCATCCCAGAACCCCTCTGCAGGGTAGTCTAGTGGTTAGAGACTTTCTGATCCACACCACCATCCCAGAATCCCTCCGCAGGGTAGTCTAGTGGTTAGAGACTTCCTGATCCACACCACCATCCCAGAACCCCTCTGCAGGGTAGTCTAGTGGTTAGAGACTTCCTGATCCACACCACCATCCCAGAACCCCTCCGCAGGGTAGTCTAGTGGTTAGAGACTTCCTGATCCACACCACCATCCCAGAACCCCTCCGCAGGGTAGTCTAGTGGTTAGAGACTTCCTGATCCACACCACCATCCCAGAACCCCTCTGCAAGGTAGTCTAGTGGTTAGAGACTTCCTGATCCACACCACTATCCCAGAACACCTCCGCAGGGTAGTCTAGTGGTTAGAGACTTCCTGATCCACACCACCATCCCAGAACCCCTCCGCAGGGTAGTCTAGTGGTTAGAGACTTCCTGATCCACACCACCATCCCAGAACCCCTCTGCAGGGTAGTCTAGTGGTTAGAGACTTTCTGATCCACACCACCATCCCAGAATCCCTCCGCAGGGTAGTCTAGTGGTTAGAGACTTCCTGATCCACACCACCATCCCAGAACCCCTCTGCAGGGTAGTCTAGTGGTTAGAGCGTTTGGCCAGTAATCGAAAGGTTGCTAATCGAATCTCCGAGCTGACAACGTTCTGCCTCTGAACAGGGCAGTTAAACCCACTGTTCCTAGGCTGTCATTGAGAATAAGAATTTGTGCTAAACTGACTTGCCTTGTTAAATACAGGTAAAATAAAACAAACGTGAAAAAGTACCTTCTCTCCTGTGCTGATGTGTAGCCCCTCCATGACCTTAGCGAAGGAGCCCTTGTTGATCATCTTCCCCACCAGATAGGAGCCCACCCGTTTGGAGTGAGGGAAGCTCCTCACAAGCTCCCTGGGGACCTTCAGACAGGAGTGTGCATGTCGCTCTCTACCCAGCCCAGAGGCCTCCAACTGGCTCACAATGCCACCACACTCCCCCTCACCCACCACACCTCCACCCTCCACATACTCTGCCTTTGTTGCTGATGGCATTAGGGCCTGTACATAAGCTCATATACGCTCATACACTTCCACACACACACACACACAACCGTACACACAGACACTCCCACTCACTCACAACTATAAACATACACATACCAGGCCACCTCACACACCACAAGCACATAAATACTCACATGTACGCACGCCAGTCCCACACACAAACACACTTTCCTCTCAACAGTCACGCAGCACCTCTCTCTCACACTCAGACACCGAGCAGGAAGAGGAGCTGGTGGAATGAAGGAATAGAGGTGTTCTTCTTCTCTACAGGTGAGAGTCTCTTAGTTCCAGCAGGAAAATATCCTTCGCTTCCAATTCCAATCTCCTCCTTATCAGGTGCAGCTCTCGCCGATGAAGCGCTCTGTCTCTCTCTGTCAACTGGCTCTGCTCTCTCTCTCTCTCTCTCTCTCTCTCTCTCTCTCTCTCTCTCTCTCTCTCTCTCTCTCTCTCTCTCTCTCTCTCTCTCTCTCTCTCTCTCTCTCTCTCTCTCTCTCTCTCTCTCTTTCTCTCTCTCTCTCTCTGGCAGTTAGTGGATGCTCCTAGGTCACAGCCGGAGACACCCTACACCGTAATTACCCCCTACACATACACAGGCACACACACACACACACGCACACACACACATCCACATATACACACACATTTGCTCTCTCTGTCTCTCTCTCTCTCTCTCTCTCTCTCTCTCTCTCTCTCTCTCTCTCTCTCTGTCTCCCCCCCTCTCTCTCTCTGTCTCTCACTTTTACTCCAGGAGCCCTACACGTAACAAACAGGTGTTACAGCCTTGGTGTTGGTGTGTGTGGTGTGTGTGTCATTGTGCAGCAGACAGAATCTGGGGTTATAGGTGACTGTTTACCACTCCCCTCAGTCTGAAATTAGAGATAGAGAGAGAGATAGATAGATAGATAGATAGATAGATAGATAGATAGATAGATAGATAGATAGATAGATAGATAGACAGCCAGCCAGACAGCCAGCCAGCTAGCCAGCCAGACAGACAGACGGACAAACAGCCAGCCAGCCAGCCAGCCAGCCAGCCCTTACACAGCCTGGAACTGTGTTGGCTACTTTGAAGAATCTCAAATATAAAATATATACACTTCTACCAGCTGGTCGGCGCATGGTCTGAGGATACGGCTAGGGATGTCTTCTGGGCCGGCAGCCTTGCGAGGGTTAACACGTTTAAATGTTTTACTCACGTTGGCTGCGGTGACGGGCCGCCCCCAGGTGGTGAGGGTAGGCAACAACATCTCCACCCCGCTGATCCTCAACACCGGGGCCCCACAAGGGTGCGTTCTGAGCCCTCTCCTGTTCTCCCTGTTCACCCACGACTGCGTGGCCACGCACGCCTCCAACTCAATCATCAAGTTTGCGGACGACACAACAGTGGTAGGCTTGATTACCAACAACGACGAGACGGCCTACAGGGAGGAGGTGAGGGCCCTCGGAGTGTGGTGTCGGGAAAATAACCTCACACTCAACGCCAACAAAACTAAGGGGATGATTGTGGACTTCAGGAAACAGCAGAGGGAATACCCCCCTATCCACATCGATGGAACAGTAGTGGAGAGGGTAGTAAGTTTTAAGTTCCTCGGCATACACATCACAGACAAACTGAATTGGTCCACTCACACAGACAGCATCGTGAAGAAGGCGCAGCAGTGCCTCTTCAACCTCAGGAGGCTGAAGAAATTCGGCTTGTCACCAAAAGCACTCACAAACTTCTACAGATGCACAATCGAGAGCATCCTGTCGGGCTGTATCACCGCCTGGTACGGCAACTGCTCCGCCCACAACCGTAAGGCTCTCCAGAGGGTAGTGAGGTCTGCACAACGCATCACCGGGGGCAAACTACCTGCCCTCCAGGACACCTACACCACCCGATGTTACAGGAAGGCCATAAAGATCATCAAGGACAACAACCACCCGAGCCACTGCCTGTTCACCCCGCTATCATCCAGAAGGCGAGGTCAGTACAGGTGCATCAAAGCTGGGACCGAGAGACTGAAAAACAGTTTCTATCTCAAGGCCATCAGACTGTTAAACAGCCACCACTAACATTGAGTGGCTGCTGCCAACACACTGACACTGACTCAACTCCAGCCACTTTAATAATGGGAATTGATGGGAAATGATGTAAAATATATCACTAGCCACTTTAAACAATGCTACCTAATATAATGTTACATACCCTACATTATTCATCTCATATGCATACGTATATACTGTACTCTATATCATCGACTGCATCCATCCTTATGTAATATGTGTATCACTAGCCACTTTAACTATGCCACTTTGTTTACATACTCATCTCATACGTATATACTGTACTCGATACCATCTACTGTATTTTGCCTATGCTGCTCTGTACCATCACTCATTCATATATCTTTATGTACATATTCTTTATCCCCTTACACTGTGTATAAGACAGTAGTTTTGGAATTGTTAGTTAGATTACTTGTTGGTTATTACTGCATTGTCGGAACTAGAAGCACAAGCATTTCGCTACACTCGCATTAACATCTGCTAAACATGTGTATGTGACAAATAAAATTGGATTTGATTTGATTTGTGAAGAGAACAAGTTTTGGTAGAGGCCGTGTCAGTGGTACTATATTGTCCTCAAAGCGAGCAAAGAAGTTGTTTAGTTTGTCTGGGAGCAAGATATCGGTGTCTGCGATGGGGCTGGTTTTCCTTTTGTAGTCCGTGATTGACTGTAGACCCTGCCACAGTTCACCCTTCTTCTTCGTGTCTGAGCCTGTTGAATTGCGACTCTACTTTGTCTCTATACTGACGCTTCACTTGTTTGTCTTGCGGAGGGAATAGCTACACTGTTTGTATTCGGTCATGTTTCCGGTCACCTTGCCCTGATTAAAAGCAGTGGTTCCCGCTTTCAGTTTTGCGCAAATGCTGCCATCAATCCACGGTTTCTGGTTGGGGAATCCAATTGGTCGGACCAGCGTTGAACAGACCTGAGCACGGGCGTTTCCTGTTTTAGTTTCTGTCTATAGGCTTGAAGCCACAAAATGTGTCATTGTCAGATTTTTTAAATTATTTTTTATTTCACCTTTATTTAACCAGGTAGGCAAGTTGAGAACAAGTTCTCATTTACAATTGCGACCTGGCCAAGATAAAGCAAAGCAGTTCGACACAAACAACGACACAGTTACACATGGAGTAAAACAAACATACAGTCAATAATATAGTATAAACAAGTCTATATACGATGTGAGCAAGGTGAGATAAGGGAGGTAAAGGCAAAAAAAAAAGGCCATGGTGGCAAAGTAAATACAAAATAGCAAGTAAAACACTGGAATGGTAGATTTGCAGTGGAAGAATGTGCAAAGTAGAAATAAAAATAATGGGGTGCAAAGGAGCAAAATTAGGAGCAAAATTAATTAATTAATTAATTAAATACAGTAGGGAAAGAGGTAGTTGTTTGGGCAAAATTATAGGTGGGCTATGTACAGGTGCAGTAATCTGTGAGCTGCTCTGACAGTTGGTGCTTAAAGCTAGTGAGGGAGATAAGTGTTTCCAGTTTCAGAGATTTTTGTAGTTCGTTCCAGTCATTGGCAGCAGAGAACTGGAAGGAGAGGCGGCCAAAGAAAGAATTGGTTTTGGGGGTGACTAGAGAGATATACCTGCTGGAGCGTGTGCTACAGGTGGGAGATGCTATGGTGACCAGCGAGCTGAGATAAGGGGGGACTTTACCTAGCAGGGTCTTGTAGATGACATGGAGCCAGTGAGTTTGGTGACGAGTATGAAGCGAGGGCCAGCCAACGAGAGTGTACAGGTCGCAATGGTGGGTAGCATATGGGGCTTTGGTGACAAAACGGATTGCACTGTGATAGACTGCATCCAATTTGTTGAGTAGGGTATTGGAGGCTATTTTGTAAATGACATCGCTGAAGTCGAGGATTGGTAGGATGGTCAGTTTTACAAGGGTATGTTTGGCAGCATGAGTGAAGGATGCTTTGTTGCGAAAAAGGAAGCCAATTCTAGATTTAACTTTGGATTGGAGATGTTTGATATGGGTCTGGAAGGAGAGTTTACAGTCTAACCAGACACCTAAGTATTTGTAGTTGTCCACGTATTCTAAGTCAGAGCCGTCCAGAGTAGTGATGTTGGATAGGCGTGCAGGTGCAGGTAGCGATCAGTTGAAGAGCATGCATTTAGTTTTACTTGTATTTAAGAGCAATTGGAGGCCATGGAAGGAGAGTTGTATGGCATTGAAGCTTGCCTGGAGGGTTGTTAACACAGTGTCCAAAGAAGGGCCAGAAGTATACAGAATGGTGTCGTCTGCGTAGAGGTGGATCAGAGACTCACCAGCAGCAAGAGCGACATCATTGATGTATACAGAGAAGAGAGTCGGTCCAAGAATTGAACCCAGTGGCACCCCCATAGAGACTGTCAGAGGTCCGGACGGATTTGCCGAAAGGAGGGCGAGGGAGGGCTTTGTATGCATCGCAGAAGTTAGAGTAGCAATGATCCAGAATTTTGCCAGCCCGGTTCGCGCATTCGATATGCTGATAAGATTTAGGGAGCATTGTTTTCAGATTAGCCTTGTTAAAATCTCCAGCTACAATAAATGCAGCCTCGGGATATGTGGTTTCCAGTTTACATAGAGTCCAATAAAGTTATTTCAGGGCGGTCGAGGTGTCGAGGTGTCTGCTTGGGATGGGGAATATACACGACTGTGATTATAATCAAGGAGTATTCTCTTGATGTAACGGTTTTCTACTATCTCCTCCTCGGAAGAGGAGGTGTAGCAAGGATCGGACCAAAATGCAGCGTGGCTATTGCAATCCATGTTTATTTAAAACCTGTTGGGGCTACCCCTGAATACTGCCCCTTCTGGAGGAATTCGGTACCCATATAAAACATGATACATTTTTGTCAAAAGTTGCTAATATATGCATATAAAAATTATTATCGAATAGGAAACACTCTAAAGCTTCTAAAACCGTTTAAATTTTGTCTCTATGTAAAGCAGAAGTGTCAGGGCATGCATTCTCCCAAAGTCTCTCTTGTAATGAAAAAAGTTGCCACCACTTCGACGTCATCGTATACACACTTCCCAAGCAGTTATAACCATGGAAACAGTTTCTACGTCTTCAGCGTGAAGCCTGCTTTCGATGAGGCATGTAACTGTGAGAATCGCGCGCTCACGAGACGTTCAGCGTGCCCAAACGTCTCGGTGACGCAAAAAAAAGTTTCCCCAATGCGCGCTGGGATGTTTCTCTCTCTTTCCCTCAGGATGGATTGAACAACGTGTGTGTGTCTGTTCGCCCTCACGATTGCTGTAGACCTTTATAATAATAAAGAAACACGAACTTTACAAAAAAACAATAAACGTAATGAAAACCGAAACAGCCTAAACTGGTGCAAACTAACACATACTCAGGACATCAAGACACTAAGGACAATCACCCACAATACAACCAAAGAATATGGCTGCCTAAATATGGTTCCCAATCAGAGACAACGATAACCACCTGCCTCTGATTGAGAACCACTCCAGACAGCCATAGACTTTCCTAGAACACCCTACTAAGCTACAATCCCACTAACATACACACCAAAACCCCCAGACAAAACACACCACAATACAAAAACTCCATGCCACACCCTGGCCTGACCCAATACATGAAGAAAAACACAAAATACATAGACCAGGGCGTGACACTTGATAGATAATGCAGTCGGCATTTGATTGTAAGGAATTCTAGGTCAGGTGAACTAAAGGACTTGAGTTCCTGTATGTTATGATCACACCACGACTCGTTAACCTGTTAAGTCGACCCCCTACTTTTTCGAACATTCAGTACCCTGCATGTGTGTTTTAATGAACGTTTGAGTTTTAACCTCTTGCCTTTAGTTGGGACGCTTGCGTTTGAGCTCTGGAAATGCAAATGTGCTACGCTAAATGCTAATAGTATTAGTTAAAACTCAAAAGTTCATTAAAATACACATGCAGGGTATCAAATTAAAGCTACACTCGTTGTGAATCCAGGCAACAAGTCAGATTTTTAAAATGCTTTTCGGCGACAGCATGAGAAGCTATTATCTGATAGCATGCACCAATACACTACAACAGAAAAGCACAGCAGGGGACGTAAACAAAATAATTAGCATTTCGGCGTTACACAAACCGCACAATAAAATAGAAAACAGTCATTACCTTTCACCATCTTCTTTGTTGGCACTCCTAGATGTCCCATAAACACTATTGGGTCTTTATTTCGATTAAATCGGGCCATATAAAGCCAAGATATCGTTATATGTAGACTGTGTGATAAACGAAAAAAACAGCGATTTCACAACGTAACGTCATTTTTTTAAATTCAAAAAGTAGACGATAAACTTTCACAAAACACTTCGAAATACGTTTGTAATGCTACTTTAGGTATTAGTAAACGCTAATAAGCGATAAAAATCATCCGTAGGCGATGTAAATATCATTAGCTGTCGTCTTGGAAAAAATTTCAGGAGAGAGCTCTTCCGGAATGATCTGGGCGGAGACCGGAGGTAAGCGGTGCCCCTCTTTCGGTTCAACCAAGAATCAAAGATGATTAAATTCACAAGATACTCGACAACATGGGGATGCTGTGGGAGTTGAATGCTCGGTCTTATCTAATTCGGCTCACTGTTAACAATTGCTTGAAGTGGCGCAAGGATATTTATTTCCATTTTCTGTGATCAGGTTTTCCTGCGCTTTCCGATGTAACGCACGTTATGTAATAGCCACAGTCGTGATTTAACCAGTTTTAAAAACGTCCGAGGGTTTCCTATCCACACATTCTAACCATATGAACGTACTATATTCCTGGCATGAGTAGCAGGGCGCTGAAATGTTGCGCGATTTTTAACAAAATGTTCAAAAAAGTAGAGGGTAGGAGCAACAGGTTAACGAGTGCTATTAGCATTTAGCGTAGTGCATTTGCATTTCCAGATGTCTAAATGGGACGCATGCGTGCCCGGGTCGACGTAAGAGGTTAATCATAATGCATACACCCCCACCCTTCTTCTTACCAGAGAGATGTTTGTTTCTGTCTGCGCGATGCGTGAAGAAACCAGGTGGCTGTACCGACTTTGATAACGTATCCCGAGTGAGCCATGTTTCCAAGAAACAGAGAATGTTACAATCTCTGATGTCTCTCTGGAAGGCAACCCTTGCTCGGATTTAGTCTACCTTGTTGTCAAGACACTGGACATTGGCGAGTAGTGAGCGATATGCCCGTCTACGGAGCCTGACCAGAAGACCGCTCCGTCTGCCCCTTCTGCGGCGCCGTTGTTTTGGGTCGCCTACTGGGATCCGAATCCTGGGTGATGGTCCAATCAGAGGATCCGCTTCTGGAAAGTCCTATTCTTGGTTGTAATGTTGGTGAGTTGACGTTGCTCTTATTTCCAATAGTTCTTCCTGGCTGTATATAATAAGACTTAAGATTTCCTGGGGTAACAATGTTGGTGAGTTATATCCAATAGTTCTTCCTGGCTGTATGTAATAAGACTTAAGATTTCCTGGGGTAACAATGTAAGAAATATAAAATATAAATAAAAAAACGAAATACTACAAAGTTTCCTAAGAACGCGAAGCGAGGCGACCATCTCTGTCGGCGTCATCATGAAATAAGGTTTAATTCTTGACATTGTCCATCCGGCAATCTAAATAAGCAATAAGAGTCCAAGAAGATGGTCATCGTCATCAAGCTGTGTCCTCCGATGCAAATCGAAGGCAGTTCTGGAATGCCTTGGCTGTAAACAGCATTGCTGAGGATGAGGAGTGATATGTAAGAGGTATGGAAGAGCACTGAAGAAGTTTTACTTAAAAATGAAATTAAAGTTCTGGTTCAGCATGTGAATGAAGAAGGAGCTGGATGAGGATTAGTTCATTTTGCCAAATTTGTACTTTGCATTCCAATTTCTTACATATTTTATTTGATTGATGAGTTCTTAAGTTCGCTTTTTGACTCAAATTCACACGACTTGAGGAGCGGAAGACAAGTAAATAACGGTTCAACTGCGATGTGAGTGGTAATGGCGTTGGCTCCAGTTCAACAGAGTCTCAATCCTCGCAGATCTTCAGAACCTCCGAACGGTTCTGGCATCGGAAATAACAGCTACGAGTCACTCAGCTCCAAACTGCCATCGATGCTGCTCTGGCCCCCTTCTCCGCCATCCTGGATGGTGTCTGAGCCTCTTTGGATGATTTGAACTTTGAACTGTGTGACTACAGCAACTGCATAGTAGCACTTGAGAAAACAGTCGGCCGTCTGAGCTCCGAAAACCAAAAGCTAACAAAACCGATGACTTGGAATCCCATTCTATCCGTTGCAATCATCAGTAATTTGTGTAAATGCTATGCTTATTGAATGTCCTTACCTAAAAGCAGGAGGGGGAGGAGACTTTGGGTGGTAGGGGTAGGAGACCGGGTTTGAGTGGGAGGGGAGGGAAGGAGCTTTGGGGTTAGATGGGAGGGGCAGGAGACTTTGGGGTTGGGTGGGAGGAGGAGACTTTGGGGTTGGATGGGAGGGGAGGAGACTTTGGGTTGGGTGGGAGGGGGAGGAGACTTTGAGGTTGGGTGGGAGGGGAGGATACTTTGGGTTGGTTGGGAGGATAGGGGGAGGAGACTTTGGGGTTGGTTGAGGGAGGAGACTTTGGGTTGGGTGGGAGGGGAGGAGACTTTGAGGTTGGGTGAGAGGGAGGAGACTTTGAGGTTGGGTGGGAGGAGGAGACTTTGGGTTGGGTGGGAGGGGAGGAGACTTTGAGGTTGGGTGGGAGGGAGGATACTTTGGGTTGGTTGGGAGGGTAGGGGAGGAGACTTTGGGGTTGGTTGGGAGGGGAGGAGACTTTGGGTTGGGTGGGAGGGGAGGAGACTTTGAGGTTGGGTGAGAGGGGAGGAGACTTTGGGTTGGGTGGGAGGGAGGAGACTTTGGGTTGGGTGGGAGAGGAGGAGACTTTGGGTTGGGTGGGAGGGGAGGAGACTTTGGGTTGGGTGGGAGGGGGAGGAGACTTTGAGGTTGGGTGAGAGGGGAGGAGACTTTGGGTTGGGTGGGAGGGGAGGAGACTTTGGGTTGGGTGGGAGGGAAGGGTTGAGGAGGAGTGACCTTTTTAGGTCCTATTTGGGGTTTTTTCTTTCCATTTTTCATCAGTTTTCTCTGTTATCTTTGAAAATGCTTGGTTTGTTTTCACACCTTTTGCCATATTTTATATGGCTACCATCGCTAATAATAGTAATATAGGAATAGGTAGGCCCAATCCCATAAAGCCTTTTTCTTGGAATGCACAATGAACAATCCTGTTCTAGGGTCTTCTTCCATTTGAAAAAGCTAAAAGCAGAGTCAGTTTTTCCAAAGCCAGAGGGGTTGCAATTTTGGTTAGTGAAATAATATATTTCTCTACTGCTAATGTTATTTCAGATGGTAATGGGAGATATTTATTCATAACTGGCACCATTTGACACACACCTGTAATATTGGCCAGTGTGTGTCCTCCCAATTTTAATTATGTTGAATTTGCCAATGGGTTGCTTGGGGAAAATCCCTTCTCTGAACACCCATCTTTTGATATTTGGCAGGGATCTGAATTGTGTTGTTAGCCCGGCTTAAGATCGCTGCAACCCCAGAACTATGTCTCCTTCTGCTATGTCAAAGTCCTTCTCAGATTTTATTGCTCAGAATGGGTGTACAGATCCCTGGAGATTTCAGAATCCCCAGGCAAGAGACTATTCTTTCTTTTCTTTTTCTCATATTGACTATTTCTTTATTGATCACAAGTTACTTCCAAATGTCACCTCTTGTGAATTTGTACCCATTGTAATTTCTGACCATGGACCTTTAACTTCGACATCATGTCCTATCAGGACAAACTCCACCTCCTCTCTGTTGGAGGTTTCTGTAACGATATCTCTGCTTCAGGACAAACTCCACCTCCTCTCTGTTGGAGGTTTCTGTAACGATATCTCTGCTTCAGGACAAACTCCACCTCCTCTCTGTTGGAGGTTTCTGTAACGATATCTCTGCTTCAGGACAAACTCCACCTCCTCTCTGTTGGAGGTTTCTGTAACGATATCTCTGCTTAAGGACAAACTCCACCTCCTCTCTGTTGGAGGTTTCTGTAACGATATCTCTGCTTCAGGACAAACTCCACCTCCTCTCTGTTGGAGGTTTCTGTAACGATATCTCTGCTTCAGGACAAACTCCACCTCCTCTCTGTTGGAGGTTTCTGTAACGATATCTCTGCTTCAGGACAAACTCCACCTCCTCTCTGTTGGAGGTTTCTGTAACGATATCTCTGCTTCAGGACAAACTCCACCTCCTCTCTGTTGGAGGTTTCTGTAACGATATCTCTGCTTCTGTTGATCATTTTCTTTTTTCAAATCGGACAAGCTCAACCTCTCACTTCTCTCTTATGGGAATCACTGGTTTAAAGGAACATATTTCTTATTCTTCTCATTTTGGAGGTTTCTAAACTAGAAGAACTCTGCTTAACTCAGACCAAATATGCCCTCCTCTCTGTTGGAGCTTTCTAAGCAACATATCTGATTTCATTCAGGACAAACTCCACCTCCTCTCTGTTGGAGGTTTCTATGAATAAACAGGGCATATCTCTGCTTAAGGACAAATTAAAACCACCTCCTCTCTGATTCCCCAAATTATTCCTCTCATAGCTTGATTTATGACCCTGCTTCAATGACACATTCAAGTCTTTCTATTCCTCCCTGTATGTCTGAGGTTTCCATCAGATACAGGCATATCTACACTTCTGGGTGAACTGGAGACTCCCACAGATGAGGCTGCAGATGACCAGGATTCTCCTCTCTGTTGGAGCCTTGAAGAATTGTTCTGTCTTCAGGAATGCAAAAATGCAAGGCTCCAGGGCCTGATGGGATTCAACCTGATTATCTTGCTTCAGGACAAGTTCCACCTCCTCTCTGATATGGAGGAACAGTATAACTAGAGATATAGAGATAACTCTATAACTAGAGATATAACTCCACTGTATAACTAGAGATATGAGAGAACAGTATAACTAGAGATATAGATATCTCTGTATAACTAGAGATATAGATCATTTTAACTTTTCAAATCAGTATAACTAAGCTCAACCTATAACTAGAGATTATGGAATCACAGTATAACTAGAGTTATAGAAACAGTATAACTAGAGACATAGAGAACAGTATAACTATTCTTCTCATTTAAACAAAACTAGAGAATAGAAACTAGTAGAACTCTAAAGCCAATAACTAGAGATATAACTCTAGAGATATATCAATATGAGATATAGAGAGAACATAACTAGTATAACTAGAGATATAGAAGAACAGTATAACTAGAGATATAGAGATGAGAACAGTATAACTAGAGATTCACAGTGGTATCTACTAGAATAAAGCAACATAGAGTCTGCTCGCACACCATAGTAAAACGCAGCGCTGCTACCCGTCTGATTCCCAAATAAAATATTCCTCTCATAGCTTGATTTATGACCCTACGGGATCAATGACAGATTCAAGTCTTTCTATTCCTAAAGAGAGAGAACAGTATAACTAGAATTTCCACTCAGATACAGGCATATAAATACACTTCTGGGTGAACTGGAGACTCCAGTAGATATAGAGGCTGCAGATAACTAGAGATTATAACTAGATTGAAGAACAGTATAACTAGATATAGAGAAACAGTATAACTAGAATATAGTTGAACAGTATAACTAGAGATAAATGCAGAAAATGTATAACTAGAGATAGGAGAACAGTATAACTAGATGGAGAATAGTATAACCTGAGTTATTTAAACAGTATAACTAGAAGATTTATAGAACAGATATATAGAGAGAACAGTATAACTAGAGATATAGAGAGAACAGTATAACTAGAGATATAGAGAGAACTGTATAACTAGAGATATAGAGAGAACAGTATAACTAGAGATATAGAGAGAACAGTATAACTAGAGATATATAGAGAGAACAGTATAACTAGAGATATAGAGAGAACAGTATAACTAGAGATATAGAGAGAACAGTATAACTAGAGATATATAGAGAGAACAGTATAACTAGAGATAGAGAGAACAGTATAACTAGACATAAAGATAGAGAGAACAGTATAACTAGAGATATAGAGAGAACAGTATAACTAGATATAGAGAGAACAGTATAACTAGAGATATAGAGAGAACAGTATAACTAGAGATATATAGAGAACAGTATAACTAGAGATATAGAGAGAACAGTATAACTAGAGATATAGAGAGAACAGTATAACTAGAGATATATAGAGAGAACAGTATAACTAGAGATAGAGAGAACAGTATAACTAGAGATAAAGATAGAGAGAACAGTATAACTAGAGATATAGAGAGAACAGTATAACTAGATATAGAGAGAACAGTATAACTAGATATAGAGAGAACAGTATAACTAGAGATATAGAGAGAACAGTATAACTAGAGATAAAGAGAGAGAACAGTATAACTAGAGATAGAGAGAACAGTATAACTAGAGATATAGAGAGAACAGTATAACTAGAGATATAGAGAGAACAGTATAACTAGAGTTATAGAGAGAAAGCAGTATAACTAGATATATAGAGAACAGTATAACTAGAGATATATAGAGAGAACAGTATAACTAGATATAGAGAGAGAGAACAGTATAACTAGAGATAGAGAGAACAGTATAACTAGATATAGAGAGAACAGTATAACTAGATATAGAGAGAACAGTATAACTAGAGATATAGAGAGAACAGTATAACTAGAGATAAAGAGAGAGAACAGTATAACTAGAGATAGAGAGAACAGTATAACTAGAGATAAAGATAGAGAGAACAGTATAACTAGAGATATAGAGAGAACAGTATAACTAGATATAGAGAGAGAACAGTATAACTAGAGATATATAGAGAAACAGTATAACTAGATATAAAGTATAGATATAGAGAACAGTATAACTAGATATAGAGAAAACAGTATAACTAGAGATAGAGAGAACAGTATAACTAGAGATATAGAGAGAATAGTATAACTAGAGATAAAGAGAGAATTGTATAACTAGAGATATAGAGAGAGAACAGTATAACTAGAGATATAGAGAGAACAGTATAACTAGATATAGAGAGAGAACAGTATAACTAGAGATAGAGAGAACAGTATAACTAGATATAGAGAGAACAGTATAACTAGATATAGAGAGAACAGTATAACTAGAGATATAGAGAGAACAGTATAACTAGAGATAAAGAGAGAATTGTATAACTAGAGATATAGAGAGAACAGTATAACTAGAGATATAGAGAGAATAGTATAACTAGAGATAGAGAGAACAGTATAACTAGAGATTTATAGAGAGAACAGTATAACTAGATATAGAGAGAACAGTATAACTAGAGATATATATAGAGAACAGTATAAATAGATATAGAGAGAACAGTATAACTAGAGATATAGAGAGAACAGTATAACTAGATATATAGAGAACAGTATAACTAGATATAGAGAGAACAGTATAACTAGATATATAGAGAACAGTATAACTAGATATATAGAGAGAACAGTATAACTAGATATATAGAGAGAACAGTATAACTAGATATATAGAGAACAGTATAACTAGACATAAAGATAGAGAGAACAGTATAACTAGAGATATAGAGAGAACAGTATAACTAGATATAGAGAGAACAGTGTAACTAGAGATATAGAGAGAACAGTATAACTAGATATAGAGAGAACAGTATAACTAGAGATATAGAGAGAGAACAGTATAACTAGAGATATAGAGAGAACAGTATAACTAGAGATATAGAGAGAATAGTATAACTAGAGATATATAGAGAACAGTATAACTAGAGAGGGAGATAGAGAACAGTATAACTAGAGATAGAGAGAACAGTATAACTAGAGATATATAGAGAGAACAGTATAACTGGAGATATAGAGAGAACAGTATAACTAGAGATATATAGAGAACAGTATAACTAGAGATATATAGAGAACAGTATAACTAGAGATATATAGAGAGAACAGTATAACTGGAGATATAGAGAGCAGTATAACTAGAGATATAGAGACAGAACAGTATGACTAGAGATATATAGAGAGAACAGTATAACTAGAGATATAGAGAAAACAGTATAACTAGAGATATAGAGAGAAAACAGTATAACTAGAGATATATAGAGAGAACAGTATAACTAGAGAGGGAGATAGAGAACAGTATAACTAGAGATAGAGAGAATAACAGAATAACTAGAGATAGAATAATTGGAGAGAGAACAGTATAACTAGAGATATATAGAGAACAGTATAACTAGAGATATATAGAGAACAGTATAACTAGAGATATAGAGAAAACAGTATAACTAGAGATATAGAGAGAGAATAGTATAACTAGAGATATATAGAGAGAACAGAATAACTAGAGATAAAGAGAGAGAACAGTATAACTAAAGATGTAGAGAGAAAACAGAATAACTAGAGATATATAGAGAGAACAGTATAACTAGAGAGGGAGATAGAGAACAGTATAACTAGAGATATATAGAGAGAACAGTATAATTGGAGATATAGAGAGAACAGTATAACTAGAGATATATAGAGAGAACAGTATAACTAGAGATAGAGAGAACAGTATAACTAGAGATATATAGAGAGAACAGTATAATTGGAGATATAGAGAGAGAACAGTATAACTAGAGATATAGAGAGAACAGTATAACTAGAGATATAGGAGATATAAACTAGAGAACAGTATAACTAGAGATATAGAGAACAGTATAACTAGAGATATAGAAGAACAGTATAACTAGAGATAGAGAGAACAGTATAACTAGAGATAGAGAGAACAGTATAACTAGAGATAGATAGAGAGAACAGTATAACTAGAGATATAGAGAGAACAGTATAACTAGAGATATAGAGAGAACAGTATAACTAGAGATATAGAGAGAACAGTATAACTAGAGATATAGAGAGAACAGTATAACTAGAGATATAGAGAGACAACAGTATAACTAGAGATATAGAGAGAGAACAGTATAACAGTATAACTAGAGATATAGAAGAACAGTAGAGAAACAGTATAACTAGAGATATATAGAGAGAACAGTATAACTAGAGATATAGAGAGAACAGTATAACTAGAGATAGAAGAGAACAGTATAACTAGAGATATAGAGAGAACAGTATAACTAGAGATATAGAGAGAACAGTATAACTAGAGATAGAGAGAACAGTATAACTAGAGATATATAGAGAGAACAGTATAACTAGAGATATAGAGAAACAGTATAACTAGAGATATAGAGAGAAACAGTATAACTAGAGATATAGAGAGAACAGTATAACTAGAGATATATAGAGAGAACAGTATAACTAGAGATATAGAGAACAACAGTATAACTAGAGATATAGAGAGAACAGTATAACTAGAGATATAGAGAGAACAGTATAACTAGAGATATAGAGAGAACAGTATAACTAGAGATATAGAGAGAAACAGTATAACTAGAGATATATAGAGAAACAGTATAACTAGAGAGGGAGATAGAGAACTAGATAACTAGAGAAGAACAGTATAACTAGAGATATAGAGAGAGAACAGTATAACTGGAGATATAGAGAGAACAGTATAACTAGAGATATAACAGTATAACTAGAGATATAAGAACAGTATAACTAGAGATATATAGAGAACAGTATAACTAGAGATATAGAGAGACAACAGTATAACTGGAGATATAGAGAGAACAGTATAACTAGAGATATATAGAGAGAACAGTATAACAGTATAACTAGAGAAAACAGTATAGAGGAGAGAACAGTATAACTAGAGATATATAGAGAGAACAGTATAACTAGAGATAAAGAGAGAGAACAGTATAACTAGAGATATATAGAGAGAACAGTATAACTAGAGATATAGAGAGAACAGTATAACTAGAGATATAGAGAGAGAACAGTATAACTGGAGATATAGAGAGAACAGTATAACTAGAGATATAGAGAGAGAACAGTATAACTAGAGATATATAACTAGAGAGAGAACAGTATAACTAGAGATATAGAGAGAACAGTATAACTAGAGATATAGAGAGAACAGTATAACTAGAGATATAGAGAGAGAACAGTATAACTAGAGATATAGAGAGAGAACAGTATAACTAGAGATAGATAGAGAACAGTATAACTAGAGATATAGAGAGAGAACAGTATAACTAGAGATATAGAGAGAGAACAGTATAACTAGAGATATAGAGAGAGAACAGTATAACTAAAGATATAGAGAGAAACAGTATAACTAGAGATATAGAGACAGAACAGTATAACTAGAGATATATAGAGAACTATAACTAGAGATATATAGAGAACAGTATAACTAGAGATAAAGAGAGAGAACAGTATAACTAGAGATATATAGAGAACAGTATAACTAGATATATAGAGAGAACAGTATAACTAGAGATATAGAGACAGAACAGTATAACTAGAGATATATAGAGAGAACAGTATAACTAGAGATAGAGAGAACAGTATAACTAGAGATATAGAGAGAACAGTATAACTAGAGATATAGAGAGAACAGTATAACTAGAGATATATAGAGAGAACAGTATAACTAGATATAGAGAGAGAACAGTATAACTAGAGATATAGAGAGAGAACAGTATAACTAGAGAGGGAGATAGAGAACAGTATAATTGGAGATATAGAGAGAGAACAGTATAACTAGAGATATATAGAGAGAACAGTATAACTAGAGATATAGAGAGAGAACAGTATAACTGGAGATATAGAGAGAACAGTATAACTAGAGATATAGAGACAGAACAGTATAACTAGAGAGGGAGATAGAGAACTATAACTAGAGATATATAGAGAGAACAGTATAACTAGAGATAAAGAGAGAGAACAGTATAACTAGAGATATATAGAGAACAGTATAACTAGATATATAGAGACAGAACAGTATAACTAGAGAGGGAGAAATATGTATGTATATATATTTAAATATGTATATTTAACTATATATATATATATATTTAAGTATGTATATATATATATATATATTTAAGTATGTATGTGTATATATTTAAATATGTATGTATATATATATATATATATATATATATTTAATTATATATGTATGTATGTATGTATATATATATATATTTAAGTATGTATGTGTATATATATAAATATGTATGTATATATATATATATATATATATATATTAATTATATATGTATGTATGTATGTATGTACAGGTATATATATTTAAATATATGTATATATATATATATATATATATATATTTAATTATATATGTATGTATGTATGTATGTACAGGTATGTATATATAAATATGTATGTGTATATATATATATTAACATATTTATGAATGTATGTGCTTATATTTAAATATGTATGTATGTATATATATATATTTAAGTAAGTACAGTATGTATATATATATATTTAAGTAAGTACAGTATGTATATATATATATATATATATATATATAGGAGAGAGAGAAACCAAACTAGAGATGATGAGAGAGAAAAGTCTAACCAGAGATAAAGAGAGAGAGAGAGGAGTTTAAGATAGAAAGAGTTTCAGGGGTGGTGTGTGTGTGTGGTGTAGAGGAGGGTTGTGTGTGTGGTGTAGAGGAGGGTTGTGTGTGTGGTTTAGAGGAGGGTTGTGTGTGTGGTGTAGAGGAGGGTTGTGTGTGTGGTGTAGAGGAGGGTTGTGTGTGTGGTGTAGAGGAGGGTTGTGTGTGTGGTGTAGAGGAGGGTTGTGTGTGTGGTGTAGAGGAGGGTTGTGTGTGGGTGTAGAGGAG
Organism: Oncorhynchus nerka; assembly: GCF_034236695.1. NCBI lineage: Eukaryota > Metazoa > Chordata > Actinopteri > Salmoniformes > Salmonidae > Oncorhynchus > Oncorhynchus nerka. The sequence continues at coordinate 1,196,222 of NC_088408.1, read as the reverse complement.
GGTTGTGTGTGGGTGTAGAGGAGGGTTGTGTGTGTGGTGTAGAGGAGGGTTGTGTGTGTGGTGTAGAGGAGGGTTGTGTGTGTGGTGTAGAGGAGGGTTGTGTGTGTGGTGAGAGGAGGGTTGTGTGTGATGTAGAGGAGGGTTGTGTGTGTGGTGTAGAGGAGGGTTGTGTGTGTGGTGTAGAGGAGGGTTGTGTGTGTGGTGTAGAGGAGGGTTGTGTGTGTGGTGTAGAGGAGGGTTGTGTGTGTGGTGTAGAGGAGGGTTGTGTGTGTGGTGTAGAGGAGGGTTGTGTGTGTGGTTTAGAGGAGGGTTGTGTGTGTGGTGTAGAGGAGGTTGTGTGTGTGGTGTAGAGGAGGGTTGTGTGTGTGGTGTAGAGGAGGGTTGTGTGTGTGGTGTAGAGGAGGGTTGTGTGTGTGTTGTGTCGTAGCTATGGAACGCTGGTGGAGTGTTGCCATTCTGGCATTAGAGAGGTTAAGTACAGACACACACACACACACACACACACACACACACACACACACACACACACACACACACACACACACACATTCTGCTTCATCCTAAATAAGCTATGAGCTTTCCTGACTGACTCTCCAGGAAGAATAAATACACTAACTACTGACCACCAGGGCCTGTCTCAACACTAACTACTGACCACCAGGGCCTGTCTCAACACTAACTGCTGACCACCAGACACTAACTACTGACCACCAGGGCCTGTCTCAACACTAACTACTGACCACCAAGGCCTATCACAATACTAACTACTGACCACCAGGGCCTATCACAACACTAACTACTGACCACCAGGGCCTGTCTCAACACTAACTACTGACCACCAGGGCCTGTCTCAACACTAACTACTGACCACCAGGGCCTGTCTCAACACTAACTACTGACTGCCAGGGCCTATCACAACACTAACTACTGACCACCAGGGCCTGTCTCAACACTAACTACTGACCACCAGGGCCTGTCTCAACACTAACTACTGACCGTCCCTGTCTCAACACTAACTACTGACCACCAGGGCCTGTCTCAACACTAACTACTGACCGTCCCTGTCTCAACACTAACTACTGACCACCAGGGCCTGTCTCAACACTAACTGCTGACCACCAGACACTAACTACTGACCACCAGGGCCTGTCTCAACACTAACTACTGACCACCAAGGCCTATCACAATACTAACTACTGACCACCAGGGCCTGTCTCAACACTAACTACTGACCGTCCCTGTCTCAACACTAACTACTGACCACCAGGGCCTGTCTCAACACTAACTACTGACCGTCCCTGTCTCAACACTAACTACTGACCACCAGGGCCTGTCTCAACACTAACTGCTGACCACCAGACACTAACTACTGACCACCAGGGCCTGTCTCAACACTAACTACTGACCACCAAGGCCTATCACAATACTAACTACTGACCACCAGGGCCTATCACAACACTAACTACTGACCACCAGGGCCTGTCTCAACACTAACTACTGACCACCAGGGCCTGTCTCAACACTAACTACTGACCACCAGGGCCTGTCTCAACACTAACTACTGACCACCAGGGCCTGTCTCAACACTAACTACTGACCACCAGGGCCTGTCTCAACTAACTACTGACCACCAGGGCCTGTCTCAACACTAACTACTGACTACCAGGGCCTGTCTCAACACTAACTACTGACCACCAGGGCCTGTCTCAACACTAACTACTGACCTCCATGGCCTGTCTCAACACTAACTACTGACCTCCAGGTTCTGTCTCAACACTAACTACTGCCAGTCCCTGTCTCAACACTAACTACTGACCATCCCTGTCTCAACACTAACTACTGACTGCCAGGGCCTGTCTCAACACTAACTACTGACCACCAGGGCCTGTCTCAACACTAACTACTGACCACCAGGGCCTGTCTCAACACTAACTACTGACCACCAGGGCCTATCACAACACTAACTACTGACCACCAGGGCCTGTCTCAACACTAACTACTGACCTCCATGGCCTGTCTCAACACTAACTACTGACCTCCAGGTTCTGTCTCAACACTAACTACTGCCAGTCCCTGTCTCAACACTAACTACTGACCATCCCTGTCTCAACACTAACTACTGACTGCCAGGGCCTGTCTCAACACTAACTACTGACCACCAGGGCCTGTCTCAACACTAACTACTGACCACCAGGGCCTGTCTCAACACTAACTACTGACCACCAGGGCCTATCACAACACTAACTACTGACCACCAGGGCCTGTCTCAAAACTAACTACTGACCTCCATGGCCTGTCTCAACACTAACTACTGACCTCCAGGTTCTGTCTCAACACTAACTACTGACCACCAGGGCCTGTCTCAACACTAACTACTGCCAGTCCCTGTCTCAACACTAACTACTGACCATCCCTGTCTCAACACTAACTACTGACCACCAGGGCCTGTCTCAACACTAACTACTGACCACCAGGGCCTGTCTCAAGACTAACTACTGACTGCCAGGGCCTATCACAACACTAACTACTGACCACCAGGGCCTGTCTCAACACTAACTACTGACCACCAGGGCCTGTCTCAACACTAACTACTGACCACCAGGGCCTGTCTCAACACTAACTACTGACCACCAGGGCCTGTCTCAACACTAACTACTGACCGTCCCTGTCTCAACACTAACTACTGACCACCAGGGCCTGTCTCAACACTAACTGCTGACCACCAGACACTAACTACTGACCACCAGGGCCTGTCTCAACACTAACTACTGACCACCAAGGCCTATCACAATACTAACTACTGACCACCAGGGCCTATCACAACACTAACTACTGACCACCAGGGCCTGTCTCAACACTAACTACTGACCACCAGGGCCTGTCTCAACACTAACTACTGACCACCAGGGCCTGTCTCAACACTAACTACTGACCTCCATGGCCTGTCTCAACACTAACTACTGACCTCCAGGTTCTGTCTCAACACTAACTACTGACCATCCCTGTCTCAACTCCCTGTCTCAACACTAACTACTGACCGTCCCTGTCTCAACACTAACTACTGACCACCAGGGCCTGTCTCAACACTAACTACTGACCACCAGGGCCTGTCTCAACACTAACTACTGACCACCAGGGCCTATCACAACACTAACTACTGACCACCAGGGCCTGTCTCAACACTAACATTTACATTTACATTTAAGTCATTTAGCAGACGCTCTTATCCAGAGCGACTTACAAATTGGTGCTTTCACCTTATGACATCCAGTGGAACAGCCACTTTACAATAGTGCATCTAGGTCTTTTAAGGGGGGAGGGGGAGAAGGATTACTTTATCCTATCCTAGGTATTCCTTAAAGAGGTGGGGTTTCAGGTGTCTCCGGAAGGTGGTGATTGACTCCGCTGTCCTGGCGTCGTGAGGGAGTTTGTTCCACCATTGGGGGCCAGAGCAGCGAACAGTTTTGACTGGGCTGAGCGGGAACTGTACTTCTCAGTGGTAGGGAGGCGAGCAGGCCAGAGGTGGATGAACGCAGTGCCCTTGTTTGGGTGTAGGGCCTGATCAGAGCCTGGAGGTAGTGAGGTGCCGTTCCCCTCACAGCTCCGTAGGCAAGCACCATGGTCTTGTAGCGGATGCGAGCTTCAACTGGAAGCCAGTGGAGAGAGCGGAGGAGCGGGGTGACGTGAGAGAACTTGGGAAGGTTGAACACCAGACGGGCTGCGGCGTTCTGGATGAGTTGTAGGGGTTTAATGGCACAGGCAGGGAGCCCAGCCAACAGCGAGTTGCAGTAATCCAGACGGGAGATGACAAGTGCCTGGATTAGGACCTGCGCCGCTTCCTGTGTGAGGCAGGGTCGTACTCTGCGGATGTTGTAGAGCATGAACCTACAGGAACGGGCCACCGCCTTGATGTTATTTGAGAACGACAGGGTGTTGTCCAGGATCACGCCAAGGTTCTTAGCGCTCTGGGACGAGGACACAATGGAGTTGTCAACCGTGATGGCGAGATCATGGAACGGGCAGTCCTTCCCCGGGAGGAAGAGTAGCTCCGTCTTGCCGAGGTTCAGCTTGAGGTGATGATCCGTCATCCACACTGATATGTCTGCCAGACATGCAGAGATGCGATTCGCCACCTGGTCGTCAGAAGGGGAAAGGAGAAGATTAATTGTGTGTCGTCTGCATAGCAATGATAGGAGAGACCATGTGAGGTTATGACAGAGCCAAGTGACTTGGTGTATAGCGAGAATAGGAGAGGGCCTAGAACAGAGCCCTGGGGGACACCAGTGGTGAGAGCACGTGGTGAGGAGACGGATTCTCGCCACGCCACCTGGTAGGAGCGACCTGTCAGGTAGGACGCAATCCAAGCGTGGGCCGCGCCGGAGATGCCCAACTCGGAGAGGGTGGAGAGGAGGATCTGATGGTTCACAGTATCGAAGGCAGCCGATAGGTCTAGAAGGATGAGAGCAGAGGAGAGAGAGTTAGCTTTAGCAGTGCGGAGCGCCTCCGTGATACAGAGAAGAGCAGTCTCAGTTGAATGACTAGTCTTGAAACCTGACTGATTTGGATCAAGAAGGTCATTCTGAGAGAGATAGCGGGAGAGCTGGCCAAGGACGGCACGTTCAAGAGTTTTGGAGAGAAAAGAAAGAAGGGATACTGGTCTGTAGTTGTTGACATCGGAGGGATCGAGTGTAGGTTTTTTCAGAAGGGGTGCAACTCTCGCTCTCTTGAAGACGGGAGGGACGTAGCCAGCGGTCAGGGATGAGTTGATGAGCGAGGTGAGGTAAGGGAGAAGGTCACCGGAGATGGTCTGGAGAAGAGAGGAGGGGATAGGGTCAAGCGGGCAGGTTGTTGGGCGGCCGGCCGTCACAAGACGCGAGATGTCATCTGGAGAGAGAGGGGAGAAAGAGGTCAGAGCACAGGGTAGGGCAGTGTGAGCAGAACCAAATCAAATCAAATCAAATCAAATTTATTTATATAGCCCTTCGTACATCAGCTGATATCTCAAAGTGCTGTACAGAAACCCAGCCTAAAACCCCAAACAGCAAACAATGCAGGTGTAAAAGCACGGTGGCTAGGAAAAACTCCCTAGAAAGGCCAAAACCTAGGAAGAAACCTAGAGAGGAACCAGGCTATGTGGGGTGGCCAGTCCTCTTCTGGCTGTGCCGGGTAGAGATTATAACAGAACATGACCAAGATGTTCAAATGTTCATAAATGACCAGCATGGTCGAATAATAAGGCAGAACAGTTGAAACTGGAGCAGCAGCACAGTCAGGTGGACTGGGGACAGCAAGGAGTCATCATGTCAGGTAGTCCTGGGGCACGGTCCTAGGGCTCAGGTCCTCCGAGAGAGAGAGAAAGAAAGAGAGAATTAGAGAGAGCATATGTGGGGTGGCCAGTCCTCTTCTGGCTGTGCCGGGTGGAGATTATAACAGAACGTGGCCAAGATGTTCAAATGTTCATAAATGACCAGCATGGTTGAATAATAGTAAGGCAGAACAGTTGAAACTGGAGCAGCAGCATGGCCAGGTGGACTGGGGACAGCAAGGAGTCATCATGTCAGGTAGTCCTGGGACATGGTCCTAGGGCCCAGGCCAGTTGAAACTGGAGCAGCAGCATGGCCAGGTGGACTGGGGACAGCAAGGAGTCATCATGTCAGGTAGTCCTGGGGCATGGTCCTAGGGCTCAGGTCCTCCGAGAGAGAGAAAGAAAGAGAGAAGGAGAGAATTAGAGAACGCACACTTAGATTCACACAGGACACCGAATAGGACAGGAGAAGTACTCCAGATATAACAAACTGACCCTAGCCCCCCGACACATAAACTAATGCAGCATAAATACTGGAGGCTGAGACAGGAGGGGTCAGGACCAGCGGTGTCGTTTGACTTAGCAAACGAGGATCGGATGTCGTCGACCTTCTTTTCAAAATGGTTGACGAAGTCATCTGCAGAGAGGGAGGAGGGGGGAGGGGGAGGAGGATTCAAGAGGGAGGAGAAGGTGGCAAAGAGCTTCCTAGGGTTAGAGGCAGATGCTTGGAATTTAGAGTGGTAGAAAGTGGCTTTAGCAGCAGAGACAGAGGAGGAAAATGTAGAGAGGAGGGAGTGAAAGGATGCCAGGTCCGCAGGGAGGCGAGTTTTCCTCCATTTCCGCTCGGCTGCCCGGAGCCCTGTTCTGTGAGCTCGCAATGAGTCGTCGAGCCACGGAGCGGGAGGGGAGGACCGAGCCGGCCTGGAGGATAGGGGACATAGAGAATCAAAGGATGCAGAAAGGGAGGAGAGGAGGGTTGAGGAGGCAGAATCAGGAGATAGGTTGGAGAAGGTTTGAGCAGAGGAAGAGATGATAGGATGGAAGAGGAGAGAGTAGCGGGGGAGAGAGAGCGAAGGTTGGGACGGCGCGATACCATCCGAGTAGGGGCAGTGTGGGAAGTGTTGGATGAGAGCGAGAGGGAAAAGGATACAAGGTAGTGGTCGGAGACTTGGAGGGGAGTTGCAATGAGGTTAGTGGAGGAACAGCATCTAGTAAAGATGAGGTCGAGCGTATTGCCTGCCTTGTGAGTAGGGGGAAGGTGAGAGGGTGAGGTCAAAAGAGGAGAGGAGTGGAAAGAAGGAGGCAGAGAGGAATGAGTCAAAGGTAGACGTGGGGAGGTTAAAGTCGCCCAGAACTGTGAGAGGTGAGCCGTCCTCAGGAAAGGAGCTTATCAAGGCATCAAGCTCATTGATGAACTCTCCGAGGAACCTGGAGGGCGATAAATGATAAGGATGTTAAGCTTGAAAGGGCTGGTAACTGTGACAGCATGGAATTCAAAGGAGGCGATAGACAGATGGGTAAGGGGAGAAAGAGAGAATGACCACTTGGGAGAGATGAGGATCCCGGTGCCACCACCCCGCTGACCAGAAGCTCGGGTGTGCGAGAGCACGTGGGCGGACGAAGAGAGAGCAGTAGGAGTAGCGGTGTTGTCTGTGGTGATCCATGTTTCCGTCAGAGCCAAGAAGTCGAGGGACTGGAGGGGGCATAGGCTGAGATGAACTCTGCCTTGTTGGCCGCAGATCGGCAGTTCCAGAGGCTACCGGAGACCTGGAACTCCACGTGGTCGTGCGCGCTGGGACCACCAGATTAGGTGGCTGCGGCCATGCGGTGTGGAGCGTTTGTATGGTCTGTGCAGAGAGGAGAGAACATGGATAGACAGACACATAGTTGACAGGCTAGAGAAGAGGCTACGCTAATGCAGAGGAGATTGGAATGACAAGTGGACTACACGTCTCGAATGTTCAGAAAGTTAAGCTTACGTAGCAAGAATCTAATTGACTAAAATGATTAAAATGATAGAGTACTGCTGGGGTAGGCTAGCTGCGTTGTTGACACTACCCTAATCAAGTCGTACCGTTGAGTGTGAAGTTTCTACAGTGCTGCTTATCGGGAGCTAGCTGGCTAGCTAGCAGTGTTGGTTACGTTACGTTGCGTTATGAGAACGACAATAGCTGGCTAGCTAACCTAGAAAATCGCTCTAGACTACACAATTATCTTTGAAACAAAGACGGCTATGTAGCTAGCTATGTAGCTAGCTACGATCAAACAAATCACACCGTTGGGACTGTAATGAAATGAAATGAAAAAGTGATACTACCTGTGGAGCGACGCGGAATGCGACCGAATGCGAAAGTTCTATTCAGTAGACGTTGGCTGGCTATTGGCTAGCTAGGAGTGTCTCCTACGTTAAGGACGACAAAATAGCTGGCTAGCTGACCTCGGTGAATTAAGATAATCCCTCTAAGACTACACACTCTAAACTACACAATTATCTTGGATACGAAGACAGCAAAGACAACTATGTAGCTATCTAATACTACACTAATCAAGTCGTTCGGTTGAGTGTGATAGTTACTACAGTGCTACGGTAGCCGGTGAACGTATGCTAGCTGGCTAGCTGCTAGGCAGATAGGAGGGCGACGAAATACGATAATAACGCAATTATCACTCTAAGACTCCACACTCTAAGCTACACAATTATCTTGGATACGAAGACAGCAAAGACAACTATGTAGCTAGCTATGTAGCTAGCTAACACTACACTAATCAAGTCGTTCAGTTGAGTGTGATAGTTACTACAGTGCTACGGTAGCCGGTGAACGTATGCTAGCTGGCTAGCTGCTAGGCAGATAGGAGGGCGACGAAATACGATAATAACGCAATTATCACTCTAAGACTCCACACTCTAAGCTACACAATTATCTTGGATACGAAGACAGCAAAGACAACTATGTAGCTAGCTATGTAGCTAGCTAACACTACACTAATCAAGACGTTCAGTTGAGTGTGATAGTTACTACAGTGCTACGGTAGACGGTGAACGTGTTGGACAGATAGGAGACGACAGATAGGAGACGACGAAATACGATAATTACGCAATTATCTTTGATACAACGACGACTATGTAGCTAGCTAAGAGGAAATTGCTAAGATTAGACAAATCAGACCGTTGTACTATAATGAAATGTAATGAAATGTAATGAAAAAGTTATACAACCTGCAGACCGAAGCGCGGATGCGACCAGATCGCTCCAACCCGGAAGTACTTACTAACTACTGACCTCCATGGCCTGTCTCAACACTAACTACTGACCTCCAGGTTCTGTCTCAACACTAACTACTGACCACCAGGGCCTGTCTCAACACTAACTACTGCCAGTCCCTGTCTCAACACTAACTACTGACCATCCCTGTCTCAACACTAACTACTGACTGCCAGGGCCTGTCTCAACACTAACTACTGACCACCAGGGCCTGTCTCAACACTAACTACTGACCACCAGGGCCTGTCTCAAGACTAACTACTGACTGCCAGGGCCTATCACAACACTAACTACTGACCACCAGGGCCTGTCTCAACACTAACTACTGACCACCAGGGCCTGTCTCAACACTAACTACTGACCGTCCCTGTCTCAACACTAACTACTGACTGTCCCTGTCTCAACACTAACTACTGACCGCCAGGGCCTGTCTCAACACTAACTACTGACCACCAGGGCCTGTCTCAACACTAACTACTGACCACCAGGGCCTATCACAACACTAACTACTGACCACCAGGGCCTGTCTCAACACTAACTACTGACCGTCCCTGTCACAACACTAACTACTGACCGTCCCTGTCTCAACACTAACTACTGATCGCCAGGGCCTGTCTCAACACTAACTACTGACCTCCATGGCCTGTCTCAACACTAACTACTGACCTCCAGGTTCTGTCTCAACACTAACTACTGCCCGTCCCTGTCTCAACACTAACTACTGACCACCAGGGCTGTCTCAACACTAACTACTGACCATCCCTGTCTCAACACTAACTACTGACCACCAGGGCCTGTCTCAACACTAACTGCTGACCACCAGACACTAACTACTGACCACCAGGGCCTGTCTCAACACTAACTACTGACCGTCCCTGTCTCAACACTAACTACTGACCACCAGGGCCTGTCTCAACACTAACTACTGACCACCAGGGCCTGTCTCAACACTAACTACTGACCGTCCCTGTCTCAACACTAACTACTGACCACCAGGGCCTGTCTCAACACTAACTACTGACCACCAGGGCCTGTCTCAACACTAACTACTGACCACCAGGGCCTGTCTCAACACTAACTACTGACCACCAGGGCCTGTCTCAACACTAACTACTGACCACCAGGGCCTGTCTCAACACTAACTACTGACCACCAGGGCCTGTCTCAACACTAACTACTGACTGCCAGGGCCTGTCTCAACACTAACTACTGACCACCAGGGCCTGTCTCAACACTAACTACTGACCGTCCCTGTCTCAACACTAACTACTGACCACCAGGGCCTGTCTCAACACTAACTACTGACCGTCCCTGTCTCAACACTAACTACTGACCACCAGGGCCTGTCTCAGGGCCACCAGGGCCTGTCTCAACACTAACTACTGACCACCCCTGTCTCAACACTAACTACTGACCACCAGGGCCTGTCTCAACACTAACTACTGACCACCAGGGCCTGTCTCAACACTAACTACTGACCACCAGGGCCTGTCTCAACACTAACTACTGACCACCAGGGCCTGTCTCAACACTAACTACTGACCACCAGGGCCTGTCTCAACACTAACTACTGACCACCAGGGCCTGTCTCAACACTAACTACTGACCACCAGGGCCTGTCTCAACACTAACTACTGACCACCAGGGCCTGTCTCAACACTAACTACTGACCACCAGGGCCTGTCTCAACACTAACTACTGACCACCCCTGTCTCAACACTAACTACTGACCGCCAGGGCCTGTCTCAACACTAACTACTGACCACCAGGGCCTGTCTCAACACTAACTACTGACCACCAGGGCCTGTCTCAACACTAACTACTGACCACCAGGGCCTGTCTCAACACTAACTACTGACCACCAGGGCCTGTCTCAACACTAACTACTGACCGTCCCTGTCTCAACACTAACTACTGACCACCAGGGCCTGTCTCAACACTAACTACTGACCGTCCCTGTCTCAACACTAACTACTGACCACCAGGGCCTGTCTCAACACTAACTACTGACCACCAGGGCCTGTCTCAACACTAACTACTGACCACCCAGGGCCTGTCTCAACACTAACTACTGACCACCCTGTCTCAACACCTACTCCACCAGGGCCTGTCTCACACTAACTACTGACCACCAGGGCCTGTCTCAACACTAACTACTGACCTCCAGGTTCTGTCTCAACACTAACTACTGACCACCAGGGCCTGTCTCAACACTAACTACTGACCACCAGGGCCTGTCTCAACACTAACTACTGACCGTCCCTGTCTCAACACTAACTACTGACCACCAGGGCCTGTCTCAACACTAACTACTGACCACCAGGGCCTGTCTCAACACTAACTACTGACCACCAGGGCCTGTCTCAACACTAACTACTGACCACCAGGGCCTGTCTCAACACTAACTACTGACCACCAGGGCCTGTCTCAACACTAACTACCAGGTCCCTGTCCACCAGGGCCTGTCTCAACACTAACTACTGACCACCAGGGCCTGTCTCAACACTAACTACTGACCACCAGGGCCTGTCTCAACACTAACTACTGACCGTCCCTGTCTCAACACTAACTACTGACCACCAGGGCCTGTCTCAACACTCTAACACACTAACCTGTCTCAACACTGACTACTGACCAGGGCCTGTCTCAACACTAACTACTGACCACCAGGGCCTGTCTCAACACTAACTACTGACCGTCCCCTGTCTCAACACTAACTACTGACCACCAGGGCCTGTCTCAACACTAACTACTGACCACCAGGGCCTGTCTGACTAACAGACCACCCTGTCTCAACACTAACTACTGACCACCAGGGCCTGTCTCAACACTAACTACTGACCACCAGGGCCTGTCTCAACACTAACTACTGACCACCAGGGCCTGTCTCAACACTAACTACTGACCACCAGGGCCTGTCTCAACACTAACTACTGACCACCAGGGCCTGTCTCAACACTAACTACTGACCACCAGGGCCTGTCTCAACACTAACTACTGACCCGTCCCTGTCTCAACACTAACTACTGACCACCAGGGCCTGTCTCAACACTAACTACTGACCACCAGGGCCCTGTCTCAACACTAACTACTGACCACCAGGGCCTGTCTCAACACTAACTACTGACCACCAGGGCCTGTCTCAACACTAACTACTGACCACCAGGGCCTGTCTCAACACTAACTACTGACCACCAGGGCCTGTCTCAACACTAACTACTGACCACCAGGGCCTGTCTCAACACTAACTACTGACCACCAGGGCCTGTCTCAACACTAACTACTGACCACCAGGGCCTGTCTCAACACTAACTACTGACCACCAGGGCCTGTCTCAACACTAACTACTGACCACCAGGGCCTGTCTCAACACTAACTACTGACCACCAGGGCCTGTCTCAACACTAACTACTGACCACCATGGCCTGTCTCAACACTAACTACTGACCACCAGGGCCTGTCTCAACACTAACTACTGACCACCAGGGCCTGTCTCAACACTAACTACTGACCACCAGGGCCTGTCTCAACACTAACTACTGACCAACACTAACTACTGACCACCAGGGCCTGTCTCAACACTAACTACTGACCACCAGGGCCTGTCTCAACACTAACTACTGACCACCCCTGTCTCAACACTAACTACTGACCACCAACTACTGGCCCTGTCTCAACACTAACTACTGACCACCAGGGCCTGTCTCAACACTAACTACTGACCACTGGGCCTGTCTCAACACTAACTACTGACCACCAGGGCCTCTCAACACTAACTACTGACCACCAGGGCCTGTCTCAACACTAACTACTGACCACCAGGGCCTGTCTCAACACTAACTACTGACCACCAGGGCCTGTCTCAACACTAACTACTGACCACCAGGGCCTGTCTCAACACTAACTACTGACCACCCCTGTCTCAACACTAACTACTGACCACCAGGGCCTGTCTCAACACTAACTACTGACCACCAGGGCCTGTCTCAACACTAACTACTGACCACCAGGGCCTGTCTCAACACTAACTACTGACCACCAGGGCCTGTCTCAACACTAACTACTGACCACCAGGGCCTGTCTCAACACTAACTACTGACCACCAGGGCCTGTCTCAACACTAACTACTGACCACCAGGGCCTGTCTCAACACTAACTACTGACCACCAGGGCCTGTCTCAACACTAACTACTGACCACCAGGGCCTGTCTCAACACTAACTACTGACCTCCAGGTGACCTAGCCTGTCTCAACACTAACTACTGACCACCAGGGCCTGTCTCAACACTAACTACTGACCACCAGGGCCTGTCTCAACACTAACTACTGACCACCAGGGCCTGTCTCAACACTAACTACTGACCAGGGCCTGTCTCAACACTAACTACTGACCACCAGGGCCTGTCTCAACACTAACTACTGACCACCAGGGCCTGTCTCAACACTAACTACTGACCACCAGGGCCTGTCTCAACACTAACTACTGACCACCAGGGCCTGTCTCAACACTAACTACTGACCACCAGGGCCTGTCTCAACACTAACTACTGACCACCAGGGCCTGTCTCAACACTAACTACTGACCGTCCCTGTCTCAACACTAACTACTGACCACCAGGGCCTGTCTCAACACTAACTACTGACCACCAGGGCCTGTCTCAACACTAACTACTGACCACCAGGGCCTGTCTCAACACTAACTACTGACCACCAGGGCCTGTCTCAACACTAACTACTGACCACCAGGGCCTGTCTCAACACTAACTACTGACCACCAGGGCCCTGTCTCAACACTAACTACTGACCACCAGGGCCTGTCTCAACACTAACTACTGACCACCAGGGCCTGTCTCAACACTAACTACTGACCACCAGGGCCTGTCTCAACACAACTAGGGCCCTGTCTCAACACTAACTACTGACCACCAGGGCCTGTCTCAACACTAACTACTGACCACCAGGCTCTGTCTCAACACTAACTACTGACCACCAGGCCTGTCTCAACACTAACTACTGACCGTCCCTGTCTCAACACTAACTACTGACCACCAGGGCCTGTCTCAACACTAACTACTGACCACCAGGGCCCTGTCTCAACACTAACTACTGACCACCAGGGCCTGTCTCAACACTAACTACTGACCACCAGGGCCTGTCTCAACACTAACTACTGACCACCAGGGCCTGTCTCAACACTAACTACTGACCACCAGGGCCTGTCTCAACCTAACACTACTGACCACCCTGTCTCAACACTAACTACTGACCGCCAGGGCCTGTCTCAACACTAACTACTGACCACCAGGGCCTGTCTCAACACTAACTACTGACCGTCCCTGTCTCAACACTAACTACTGACCACCAGGGCCTGTCTCAACACTAACTACTGACCACCAGGGCCTGTCTCAACACTAACTACTGACCACCAGGGCCTGTCTCAACACTAACTACTGACCACCAGGGCCTGTCTCAACACTAACTACTGACCACCAGGGCCTGTCACAACACTAACTACTGACCACCAGGGCCTGTCTCAACACTAACTACTGACCACCAGGGCCTGTCTCAACACTAACTACTGACCACCAGGGCCTGTCTCAACACTAACTACTGACCACCAGGGCCTGTCTCAACACTAACTACTGACCACCAGGGCCTGTCTCAACACTAACTACTGACCACCAGGGCCTGTCTCAACACTAACTACTGACCTCCATGGCCTGTCTCAACACTAACTACTGACCTCCAGGTCCTGTCTCAACACTAACTACTGACCATCCCTGTCTCAACACTAACTACTGACCACCCTGTCTCAACACTAACTACTGACCACCAGGGCCTGTCTCAACACTAACTACTGACCACCAGGGCCTGTCTCAACACTAACTACTGACCACCAGGGCCTGTCTCAACACTAACTACTGACCACCAGGGCCTGTCTCAACACTAACTACTGACCGTCCCTGTCTCAACACCAACTACTGACCACCAGGCCTGTCTCAACACTAACTACTGACTGACCACCAGGGCCTGTCTCAACACTAACTACTGACCACCCTGTCTCAACACTAACTACTGACCACCAGGGCCTGTCTCAACACTAACTACTGACCGTCCCTGTCTCAACACTAACTACTGACCACCAGGGCCTGTCTCAACACTAACTACTGACCACCAGGGCCTGTCTCAACACTAACTACTGACCACCAGGGCCTGTCTCAACACTAACTACTGACCACCAGGGCCTGTCTCAACACTAACTACTGACCACCAGGGCCTGTCTCAACACTAACTACTGACCACCAGGGCCTGTCTCAACACTAACTACTGACCACCAGGGCCTGTCTCAACACTAACTACTGACCACCAGACCTGTCTCAACACTAACTACTGACCACCAGGGCCTGTCTCAACACTAACTACTGACCACCAGGGCCTGTCTCAACACTAACTACTGACCGCCAGGGCCTGTCTCAACACTAACTACTGACCACCAGGGCCTGTCTCAACACTAACTACTGACCGTCCCTGTCTCAACACTAACTACTGACCACCAGGGCCTGTCTCAACACTAACTACTGACCACCCCTGTCTCAACACTAACTACTGACCGCCAGGGCCTGTCTCAACACTAACTACTGACCACCAGGGCCTGTCTCAACACTAACTACTGACCACCAGGGCCTGTCTCAACACTAACTACTGACCTAACCACCAGGGCCTGTCTCAACACTAACTACTGACCGTCCCTGTCTCAACACTAACTACTGACCACCAGGGCCTGTCTCAACACTAACTACTGACCACCAGGGCCTGTCTCAACACTAACTACTGACCCAGGGCCTGTCCAGGGCTGTCTCAGGGCCTGTCTCACTAACTACTGACCACCAGGGCCTGTCTCAACACTAACTACTGACCGCCAGGGCCTGTCTCAACACTAACTACTGACCACCAGGGCCTGTCTCAACACTAACTACTGACCACCAGGGCCTGTCTCAACACTAACTACTGACCACCAGGGCCTGTCTCAACACTAACTACTGACCACCAGGGCCTGTCTCAACACTAACTACTGACCACCAGGGCCTGTCTCAACACTAACTACTGACCACCAGGGCCTGTCTCAACACTAACTACTGACCACCAGGGCCTGTCTCAACACTAACTACTGACCACCAGTCTCACACCCACCAGGGCCTGTCTCAACACTAACTACTGACCACCAGGGCCTGTCTCAACACTAACTACTGACCACCAGGGCCTGTCTCAACACTAACTACTGACCACCAGGGCCTGTCTCAACACTAACTACTGACCACCAGGGCCTGTCTCAACACTAACTACTGACCACCAGTCCTGTCTCAACACTAACTACTGACCACCAGGGCCTGTCTCAACACTAACTACTGACCACCAGGGCCTGTCTCAACACTAACTACTGACCACCAGGGCCTGTCTCAACACTAACTACTGACCACCAGGGCCTGTCTCAACACTAACTACTGACCAGGGCCTGTCTCAACACTAACTACTGACCACCAGGGCCTGTCTCAACACTAACTACTGACCACCAGGGCCTGTCTCAACACTAACTACTGACCACCAGGGCCTGTCTCAACACTAACTACTGACCACCCTGTCTCACCTAACTACAGACCACTAGGGCCTGTCTCAACACTAACTACTGACCACCAGGGCCTGTCTCAACACTAACTACTGACCACTGACCAGGGCCTGTCTCAACACTAACTACTGACCACCAGGGCCTGTCTCAACACTAACTACTGACCACCAGGGCCTGTCTCAACACTAACTACTGACCACCAGGGCCTGTCTCAACACTAACTACTGACCACCAGACCACCAGGCCTGTCTCAACACTAACTACTGACCACCAGGGCCTGTCTCAACACTAACTACTGACCACCAGGGCCTGTCTCAACACTAACTACTGACCACCAGGGCCTGTCTCAACACTAACTACTGACCACCAGGGCCTGTCTCAACACTAACTACTGACCACCAGGGCCTGTCTCAACACTAACTACTGACCACCAGGGCCTGTCTCAGGGCCTGTCTGACCACCAGGGCCTGTCTCAACACTAACTACTGACCACCCCTGTCTCAACACTAACTACTGACCGCCAGGGCCTGTCTCAACACTAACTACTGACCACCAGGGCCTGTCTCAACACTAACTACTGACCACCAGGGCCTGTCTCAACACTAACTACTGACCGTCCCTGTCTCAACACTAACTACTGACCGTCCCTGTCTCAACACTAACTACTGACCACCAGGGCCTGTCTCAACACTAACTACTGACCACCAGGGCCTGTCTCAACACTAACTACTGACCAACACTAACTACTGACCACCAGGGCCTGTCTCAACACTAACTACTGACCACCAGGGCCTGTCTCAACACTAACTACTGACCACCAGGGCCTGTCTCAACACTAACTACTGACCACCAGGGCCTGTCAACACTCAACAGGGCCTGTCTAACTAACTACTGACCACCAGGGCCTGTCTCAACACTAACTACTGACCACCAGGGCCTGTCTCAACACTAACTACTGACCACCAGGGCCTGTCTCAACACTAACTACTGACCACCAGGGCCTGTCTCAACACTAACTACTGACCACCAGGGCCTGTCTCAACACTAACTACTGACCACCCCTGTCTCAACACTAACTACTGACCACCAGGGCCTGTCTCAACACTAACTACTGACCACCCCTGTCTCAACACTAACTACTGACCACCAGGGCTGTCTCAACACTAACTACTGACCACCAGGGCCTGTCTCAACACTAACTACTGACCACCAGGGCCTGTCTCAACACTAACTACTGACCACCAGGGCCTGTCTCAACACTAACTACTGACCACCAACTACTGACCACCAGGGCCTGTCTCAACACTAACTACTGACCACCAGGGCCTGTCTCAACACTAACTACTGACCACCCTGTCTCAACACTAACTACTGACCACCAGGGCCTGTCTCAACACTAACTACTGACCACCAGGGCCTGTCTCAACACTAACTACTGACCACCAGGGCCTGTCTCAACACTAACTACTGACCACCAGGGCCTGTCTCAACACTAACTACTGACCACCAGGGCCTGTCTCAACACTAACTACTGACCACCAGGGCCTGTCTCAACACTAACTACTGACCACCAGGGCCTGTCTCAACACTAACTACTGACCACCAGGGCCTGTCTCAACACTAACTACTGACCATCCCTGTCTCAACACTAACTACTGACCACCAGGGCCTGTCTCAACACTAACTACTGACCACCAGAACACTAACTACTGACCACCCCTGTCTCAACACTAACTACTGACCACCAGGGCCTGTCTCAACACTAACTACTGACCACCAGGGCCTGTCTCAACACTAACTACTGACCAGGGCCTGTCTCAACACTAACTACTGACCACCAGGGCCTGTCTCAACACTAACTACTGACCACCAGGGCCTGTCTCAACACTAACTACTGACCACCAGGGCCTGTCTCAACACTAACTACTGACCACCAGGGCCTGTCTCAACACTAACTACTGACCACCAGGGCCCTGTCTCAACACTAACTACTGACCACCAGGGCCTGTCTCAACACTAACTACTGACCACCAGGGCCTGTCTCAACACTAACTACTGACCACCAGGGCCTGTCCAACACTAACTACTGACCACCAGGGCCTGTCTCAACACTAACTACTGACCACCAGGGCCTGTCTCAACACTAACTACTGACCACCAGGCCTGTCTCAACACTAACTACTGACCACCAGGGCCTGTCTCAACACTAACTACTGACCACTAGTCCCTGTCTCAACACTAACTACTGACCACCAGGGCCTGTCTCAACACTAACTACTGACCACCAGGGCCTGTCTCAACACTAACTACTGACCAGTCCCTGTCTCAACACTAACTACTGACCACCAGGGCCTGTCTCAACACTAACTACTGACCACCAGGGCCTGTCTCAACACTAACTACTGACCACCAGGGCCTGTCTCAACTCAAGGGCCTGTCTCAACACTAACTACTGACCACCAGGCCTGTCTCAACACTAACTACTGACCACCAGGGCCTGTCTCAACACTAACTACTGACCACCAGGGCCTGTCTCAACACTAACTACTGACCACCAGGGCCTGTCTCAACACTAACTACTGACCACCAGGGCCTGTCTCAACACTAACTACTGACCACCAGGGCCTGTCTCAACACTAACTACTGACCACCAGGGCCTGTCTCAACACTAACTACTGACCACCAGGGCCTGTCTCAACACTAACTACTGACCTCCAGGGCCTGTCTCAACACTAACTACTGACCACCAGGGCCTGTCTCAACACTAACTACTGACCGTCCCTGTCTCAACACTAACTACTGACCACCAGGGCCTGTCTCAACACTAACTACTGACCACTGACCACTAACTACTGGGCCGTCCCTGTCTCAACACTAACTACTGACCACCAGGGCCTGTCTCAACACTAACTACTGACCACCAGGGCCTGTCTCAACACTAACTACTGACCACCAGGCCTGTCTCAACACTAACTACTGACCACCAGGGCCTGTCTCAACACTAACTACTGACCACCCCTGTCTCAACACTAACTACTGACCACCAGGGCCTGTCTCAACACTAACTACTGACCACCAGGGCCCTGTCTCAACACTAACTACTGACCACCCCTGTCTCAACACTAACTACTGACCACCAGGGCCTGTCTCAACACTAACTACTGACCACCAGGGCCTGTCTCAACACTAACTACTGACCACCAGGGCCTGTCTCAACACTAACTACTGACCACCAGGGCCTGTCTCAACACTAACTACTGACCACCAGGGCCTGTCTCAACACTAACTACTGACCACCAGGGCCTGTCTCAACACTAACTACTGACCACCAGGGCCTGTCTCAACACTAACTACTGACCACCAGGGCCTGTCTCAACACTAACTACTGACCACCAGTCCCTGTCTCAACACTAACTACTGACCACCAGGGCCTGTCTCAACACTAACTACTGACCACCAGGGCCTGTCTCAACACTAACTACTGACCACCAGGGCCTGTCTCAACACTAACTACTGACCACCAGGGCCTGTCTCAACACTAACTACTGACCACCAGGGCCTGTCTCAACACTAACTACTGACCACCAGGGCCTGTCTCAACACTAACTACTGACCACCAGGGCCTGTCTCAACACTAACTACTGACCACCAGGGCCTGTCTCAACACTAACTACTGACCACCCCTGTCTCAACACTAACTACTGACCACCAGGGCCTGTCTCAACACTAACTACTGACCACCAGGGCCTGTCTCAACACTAACTACTGACCACCAGGGCTGTCTCAACACTAACTACTGACCACCAGGGCCTGTCTCAACACTAACTACTGACCACCAGGGCCTGTCTCAACACTAACTACTGACCACCAGGGCCTGTCTCAACACTAACTACTGACCACCAGGGCCTGTCTCAACACTAACTACTGACCACCAGGGCCTGTCTCAACACTAACTACTGACCACCAGTCCCTGTCTCAACACTAACTACTGACCACCAGGCCTGTCTCAACACTAACTACTGACCACCAGGGCCTGTCTCAACACTAACTACTGACCACCTCAACACTAACTACTGACCACCAGGGCCTGTCTCAACACTAACTACTGTCTCAACACACCAGGGCCTGTCTCAACACTAACTACTGACCACCAGGGCCTGTCTCAACACTAACTACTGACCGTCCCTGTCTCACACACTAACTACTGACCGTCCAGGGCCTGTCTCAACACTAACTACTGACCACCAGGGCTGTCTCAACACTAACTACTGACCAGGGCCCTGTCTCAACACTAACTACTGACCACCCCTGTCTCAACACTAACTACTGACCACCAGGGCTGTCTCAACACTAACTACTGACCACCAGGGCCTGTCTCAACACTAACTACTGACCACCAGGGCCTGTCTCAACACTAACTACTGACCACCAGGGCCTGTCTCAACACTAACTACTGACCACCAGGGCCTGTCTCAACACTAACTACTGACCACCAGGGCCTGTCTCAACACTAACTACTGACCACCAGGGCCTGTCTCAACACTAACTACTGACCACCAGGGCCTGTCTCAACACTAACTACTGACCACCAGGGCCCTGTCTCAACACTAACTACTGACCACCAGGGCCTGTCTCAACACTAACTACTGACCACCAGGGCCTGTCTCAACACTAACTACTGACCACCAGGGCCTGTCTCAACACTAACTACTGACCACCAGGGCCTGTCTCAACACTAACTACTGACCACCAGGGCCTGTCTCAACACTAACTACTGACCGTCCCTGTCTCAACACTAACTACTGACCGTCCCTGTCTCAACACTAACTACTGACCACCAGGGCCTGTCTCAACACTAACTACTGACCACCAGGGCCTGTCTCAACACTAACTACTGACCACCAGGGCCTGTCTCAACACTAACTACTGACCACCAGGGCCTGTCTCAACACTAACTACTGACCTGACCAGGGCTGTCTCAACACTAACTACTGACCACCAGGGCCTGTCTCAACACTAACTACTGACCACCCCTGTCTCAACACTAACTACTGACCGCCAGGGCCTGTCTCAACACTAACTACTGACCACCAGGGCCTGTCTCAACACTAACTACTGACCACCAGGGCCTGTCTCAACACTAACTACTGACCACCAGGGCCTGTCTCAACACTAACTACTGACCACCAGGGCCTGTCTCAACACTAACTACTGACCACCAGGGCCTGTCTCAACACTAACTACTGACCACCAGGGCCTGTCTCAACACTAACTACTGACCACCAGGGCCTGTCTCAACACTAACTACTGACCACCAGGGCCTGTCTCAACACTAACTACTGACCTCCCTGTCTCAACACTAACTACTGACCGGGCCCTGTCTCAACACTAACTACTGACCACCAGGGCCTGTCTCAACACTAACTACTGACCACCAGGGCCTGTCTCAACACTAACTACTGACCACCAACCAGGGCCTGTCTCAACACTAACTACTGACCACCAGGGCCTGTCTCAACACTAACTACTGACCACCAGGGCCTGTCCCAACACTAACTACTGACCGTCCCTGTCTCAACACTAACTACTGACCACCAGGGCCTGTCTCAACACTAACTACTGACCATCCCTGTCTCAACACTAACTACTGACCACCAGGGCCTGTCTCAACACTAACTACTGACCACCAGGGCCTGTCTCAACACTAACTAACTACTGACCACCAGGGCCTGTCTCAACACTAACTACTGACCACCAGGGCCTGTCTCAACACTAACTACTGACCACCAGGGCCTGTCTCAACACTAACTACTGACCACCAGGGCCTGTCTCAACACTAACTACTGACCGTCCCTGTCTCAACACTAACTACTGACCACCAGGGCCTGTCTCAACACTAACTACTGACCACCAGGGCCTGTCTCAACACTAACTACTGACCATCCCTGTCTCAACACTAACTACTGACCACCAGGGCCTGTCTCAACACTACTGACCACCAGGGCCTGTCTCAACACTAACTACTGACCACCAGGGCCTGTCTCAACACTAACTACTGACCACCAGGGCCTGTCTCAACACTAACTACTGACCGTCCCTGTCTCAACACTAACTACTGACCACCAGGGCCTGTCTCAACACTAACTACTGACCGTCCCTGTCTCAACACTAACTACTGACCACCAGGGCCTGTCTCAACACTAACTACTGACCGTCCCTGTCTCAACACTAACTACTGACCACCAGGGCCTGTCTCAACACTAACTACTGACCACCAGGGCCTGTCTCAACACTAACTACTGACCACCAGGGCCTGTCTCAACACTAACTACTGACCACCAGGGCCTGTCTCAACACTAACTACTGACCACCAGGGCCTGTCTCAACACTAACTACTGACCACCAGGGCCTGTCTCAACACTAACTACTGACCACCAGGGCCTGTCTCAACACTAACTACTGACCACCAGGGCCTGTCTCAACACTAACTACTGACCAAGGGCCTGTCTCAACTGACCACCCTGTCTCAACACTAACTACTGACCACCAGGGCCTGTCTCAACACTAACTACTGACCACCAGGGCCTGTCTCAACACTAACTACTGACCACCTGTCTCAACACTAACTACTGACCACCAGGCCTGTCTCAACACTAACTACTGACCACCCCTGTCTCAACACTAACTACTGACCACCAGGGCCTGTCTCAACACTAACTACTGACCAACCAGGGCCTGTCTGTCTCAACACTAACTACTGACCACCAGGGCCTGTCTCAACACTAACTACTGACCACCAGGGCCTGTCTCAACACTAACTACTGACCACCCCTGTCTCAACACTAACTACTGACCACCCCTGTCTCAACACTAACTACTGACCACCCCTGTCTCAACACTAACTACTGACCACCAGGGCCTGTCTCAACACTAACTACTGACCACCAGGGCCTGTCTCAACAACACTAACTACTGACCACCCCTGTCTCAACACTAACTACTGACCACCCCTGTCTCAACACTAACTACTGACCATCCCTGTCTCAACACTAACTACTGACCACCAGGGCCTGTCTCAACACTAACTACTGACCGTCCCTGTCTCAACACTAACTACTGACCACCAGGGCCTGTCTCAACACTAACTACTGACCGCCAGGGCCTGTCTCAACACTAACTACTGACCGCCAGGGCCTGTCTCAACACTAACTACTGACCACCAGGGCCTGTCTCAACACTAACTACTGACCACCTGTCTCAGGGCTACTGACCACCAGGGCCTGTCTCACACTAACTACTGACCACCCTGTCTCAACACTAACTACTGACCACCAGGGCCTGTCTCAACACTAACTACTGACCACCAGGGCCTGTCTCAACACTAACTACTGACCACCGGGCCTGTCTCAACACTAACTACTGACCACCAGGGCCTGTCTCAACACTAACTACTGACCACCAGGGCCTGTCTCAACACTAACTACTGACCACCAGGGCCTGTCTCAACACTAACTACTGACCACCAGGGCCTGTCTCAACACTAACTACTGACCACCAGGGCCTGTCTCAACACTAACTACTGACCACCAGGGCCTGTCTCAACACTAACTACTGACCGTCCCTGTCTCAACACTAACTACTGACCACCAGGGCCTGTCTCAACACTAACTACTGACCACCAGGGCCTGTCTCAACACTAACTACTGACCGTCCCTGTCTCAACACTAACTACTGACCACCAGGGCCTGTCTCAACACTAACTACTGACCACCCCTGTCTCAACACTAACTACTGACCACCAGGGCCTGTCTCAACACTAACTACTGACCACCAGGGCCTGTCTCAACACTAACTACTGACCACCAGGGCCTGTCTCAACACTAACTACTGACCACCAGGGCCTGTCTCAACACTAACTACTGACCACCCCTGTCTCAACACTAACTACTGACTGTCTCAACACTACTACTGACCACCAGGGCCTGTCTCAACACTAACTACTGACCACCAGGGCCTGTCTCAACACTAACTACTGACCACCAGGGCCTGTCTCAACACTAACTACTGACCGCCAGGGCCTGTCTCAACACTAACTACTGACCACCAGGGCCTGTCTCAACACTAACTACTGACCACCAGTCTCAACACTAACTACTGACCACCAGGGCCTGTCTCAACACTAACTACTGACCACCAGGGCCTGTCTCAACACTAACTACTGACCACCAGGGCCTGTCTCAACACTAACTACTGACCACCACCAGGGCCTGTCTCAACACTAACTACTGACCACCAGGGCCTGTCTCAACACTAACTACTGACCGGGCCTGTCTCAACACTAACTACTGACCACCAGGGCCTGTCTCAACACTAACTACTGACCACCAGGGCCCTGTCTCAACACTAACTACTGACCACCAGGGCCTGTCTCAACACTAACTACTGACCACCAGGGCCTGTCTCAACACTAACTACTGACCACCAGGGCCTGTCTCAACACTAACTACTGACCACCAGGGCCTGTCTCAACACTAACTACTGACCGTCCCTGTCTCAACACTAACTACTACTGACCACCAGGGCCTGTCTCAACACTAACTACTGACCACCAGGGCCTGTCTCAACACTAACTACTGACCACCAGGGCCTGTCTCAACACTAACTACTGACCACCAGGGCCTGTCTCAACACTAACTACTGACCACCAGGGCCTGTCTCAACACTAACTACTGACCACCAGGGCCTGTCTCAACACTAACTACTGACCACCAGGGCCTGTCTCAACACTAACTACTGACCGGTCCCTGTCTCAACACTAACTACTGACCACCAGGGCCTGTCTCAACACTAACTACTGACCACCAGGGCCTGTCTCAACACTAACTACTGACCACCCTGGCCTCTCAACACTAACTACTGACCACCAGGGCCTGTCTCAACACTAACTACTGACCACCCTGTCTCAACACTAACTACTGACCACCAGGGCCTGTCTCAACACTAACTACTGACCACCAGGGCCTGTCTCAACACTAACTACTGACCACCCCTGTCTCAACACTAACTACTGACCACCAGGGCCTGTCTCAACACTAACTACTGACCGTCCCTGTCTCAACACTAACTACTGACCACCAGGGCCTGTCTCAACACTAACTACTGACCACCAGGGTCTCAACACTAACTACTGACCACCAGGGCCTGTCTCAACACTAACTACTGACCACCAGGGCCTGTCTCAACACTAACTACTGACCACCAGGGCCTGTCTCAACACTAACTACTGACCACCAGGGCCTGTCTCAACACTAACTACTGACCACCAGGGCCTGTCTCAACACTAACTACTGACCACCAGGGCCTGTCTCAACACTAACTACTGACCACCAGGGCCTGTCTCAACACTAACTACTGACCACCAGGGCCTGTCTCAACACTAACTACTGACCACCAGGGCCTGTCTCAACACTAACTACTGACCACCAGGGCCTGTCTCAACACTAACTACTGACCACCAGGGCCTGTCTCAACACTAACTACTGACCACCAGGGCCTGTCTCAACACTAACTACTGACCACCAGGGCCTGTCTCAACACTAACTACTGACCACCAGGGCCTGTCTCAACACTAACTACTGACCACCAGGGCCTGTCTCAACACTAACTACTGACCGCCAGGGCCTGTCCAACACTAACTACTGACCACCAGGGCCCTGTCTCAACACTAACTACTGACCACCAGGGCTGTCTCAACACTAACTACTGACCACCAGGGCCTGTCTCAACACTAACTACTGACCACCAGGGCCTGTCTCAACACTAACTACTGACCGTCCCTGTCTCAACACTAACTACTGACCACCAGGGCCTGTCTCAACACTAACTACTGACCACCAGGGCCTGTCTCAACACTAACTACTGACCAGGGCCTGTCTCAACACTAACTACTGACCACCAGGGCCTGTCTCAACACTAACTACTGACTGTCCCTGTCTCAACACTAACTACTGACCACCAGGGCCTGTCTCAACACTAACTACTGACCACCAGGGCCTGTCTCAACACTAACTACTGACCACCAGGGCCTGTCTCAACACTAACTACTGACCACCAGGGCCTGTCTCAACACTAACTACTGACCACCAGGGCCTGTCTCAACACTAACTACTGACCACCAGGGCCTGTCTCAACACTAACTACTGACCACCAGGGCCTGTCTCAACACTAACTACTGCCAGTCCCTGTCTCAACACTAACTACTGACCATCCCTGTCTCAACACTAACTACTGACCACCAGGGCCTGTCTCAACACTAACTACTGACCACCAGGGCCTGTCTCAACACTAACTACTGACCACCAGGGCCTGTCTCAACACTAACTACTGACCACCAGGGCCTGTCTCAACACTAACTACTGACCACCAGGGCCTGTCTCAACACTAACTACTGACCACCAGGGCCTGTCTCAACACTAACTACTGACCACCAGGGCCTGTCTCAACACTAACTACTGACCGTCCCTGTCTCAACACTAACTACTGACCACCAGGGCCTGTCTCAACACTAACTGCTGACCACCAGACACTAACTACTGACCACCAGGGCCTGTCTCAACACTAACTACTGACCGCCAGGGCCTGTCTCAACACTAACTACTGACCACCAGGGCCTGTCTCAACACTAACTACTGACCACCAGGGCCTGTCTCAACACTAACTACTGACCACCAGGGCCTGTCTCAACACTAACTACTGACCGTCCCTGTCTCAACACTAACTACTGACCACCAGGGCCTGTCTCAACACTAACTACTGACCACCAGGGCCTGTCTCAACACTAACTACTGACCACCAGGGCCTGTCTCAACACTAACTACTGAC
Organism: Oncorhynchus nerka; assembly: GCF_034236695.1. NCBI lineage: Eukaryota > Metazoa > Chordata > Actinopteri > Salmoniformes > Salmonidae > Oncorhynchus > Oncorhynchus nerka. The sequence goes on along the minus strand of NC_088408.1, from coordinate 1,169,149 downwards.
CACCAGGGTCCTGTCTCAACACTAACTACTGACCACCAGGGCCTGTCTCAACACTAACTACTGACCACCAGGGCCTGTCTCAACACTAACTACTGACCACCAGGGCCTGTCTCAACACTAACTACTGACCACCAGGGCCTGTCTCAACACTAACTACTGACCATCCCTGTCTCAACACTAACTACTGACCACCAGGGCCTGTCTCAACACTAACTACTGACCACCAGGGCCTGTCTCAACACTAACTACTGACCACCAGGGCCTGTCTCAACACTAACTACTGACCACCAGGGCCTGTCTCAACACTAACTACTGCCAGTCCCTGTCTCAACACTAACTACTGACCATCCCTGTCTCAACACTAACTACTGACCACCAGGGCCTGTCTCAACACTAACTACTGACCACCAGGGCCCTGTCTCAACACTAACTACTGACCACCAGGGCCTGTCTCAACACTAACTACTGACCACCAGGGCCTGTCTCAACACTAACTACTGACCACCAGGGCCTGTCTCAACACTAACTACTGACCGTCCCTGTCTCAACACTAACTACTGACCACCAGGGCCTGTCTCAACACTAACTACTGACCACCAGGGCCTCTCAACACTAACTACTGACCACCAGGGCCTGTCTCAACACTAACTACTGACCACCAGGGCCTGTCTCAACACTAACTACTGACCACCAGGGCCTGTCTCAACACTAACCTGACCAGGGCACCTGTCTCAACACTAACTACTGACCACCAGGGCCTGTCTCAACACTAACTACTGACCACCAGGGCCTGTCTCAACACTAACTACTGACCACCAGGGCCTGTCTCAACACTAACTACTGACCACCCTGTCTCAACACTAACTACTGACCACCAGGGCCTGTCTCAACACTAACTACTGACCACCAGGGCCTGTCTCAACACTAACTACTGACCACCAGGGCCTGTCTCAACACTAACTACTGACCACCAGGGCCTGTCTCAACACTAACTACTGACCACCAGGGCCTGTCTCAACACTAACTACTGACCACCCCTGTCTCAACACTAACTACTGACCACCAGGCCTGTCTCAACACTAACTACTGACCACCCCTGTCTCAACACTAACTACTGACCACCAGGGCCTGTCTCAACACTAACTACTGACCACCAGGGCCTGTCTCAACACTAACTACTGACCACCAGGGCCTGTCTCAACACTAACTACTGACCAGGGCCTGTCTCAACACTAACTACTGACCACCAGGGCCTGTCTCAACACTAACTACTGACCACCCCTGTCTCAACACTAACTACTGACCACCAGGGCCTGTCTCAACACTAACTACTGACCACCAGGGCCTGTCTCAACACTAACTACAACACTAACTACTGACCATCCCTGTCTCAACACTAACTACTGACCACCAGGGCCTGTCTCAACACTAACTACTGACCACCAGGGCCTGTCTCAACACTAACTACTGACCACCAGGGCCTGTCTCAACACTAACTACTGACCACCAGGGCCTGTCTCAACACTAACTACTGACCACCCCTGTCTCAACACTAACTACTGACCACCAGGGCCTGTCTCAACACTAACTACTGACCACCAGGGCCTGTCTCAACACTAACTACTGACCGTCCCTGTCTCAACACTAACTGACCACCAGGGCCTGTCTCAACACTAACTACTGACCACCAGGGCCTGTCTCAACACTAACTACTGACCACCAGGGCTGTCTCATCACTAACTACTGACCAGTCCTGTCTCAACACTAACTACTGACCACCAGGGCCTGTCTCAACACTAACTACTGACCACCAGGGCCTGTCTCAACACTAACTACTGACCACCAGGGCCTGTCTCAACACTAACTACTGACCACCAGGGCCTGTCTCAACACTAACTACTGACCACCAGGGCCTGTCTCAACACTAACTACTGACCACCCCTGTCTCAACACTAACTACTGACCACCAGGGCCTGTCTCAACACTAACTCTCCAACTTCACTGACCACCAGGGCCTGTCTCAACACTAACTACTGACCACCAGGGCCTGTCTCAACACTAACTACTGACCACCAGAACACTAACTACTGACCACCAGGGCCTGTCTCAACACTAACTACTGACCGTCTGTCTCAACACTACTGACTGACCAGGCCTATCTCAACACTAACTACTGACCACCAGGGCCTGTCTCAACACTAACTACTGACCACCAGGGCCTGTCTCAACACTAACTACTGACCGTCCCTGTCTCAACACTAACTACTGACCACCAGGGCCTGTCTCAACACTAACTACTGACCATCCCTGTCTCAACACTAACTACTGACCGTCCCTGTCTCAACACTAACTACTGACCACCAGGGCCTGTCTCAACACTAACTACTGACCGCCAGGGCCTGTCTCAACACTAACTACTGACCACCAGGGCCTGTCTCAACACTAACTACTGACCACCAGGGCCTATCACAACACTAACTACTGACCACCAGGGCCTGTCTCAACACTAACTACTGACCACCAGGGCCTGTCTCAACACTAACTACTGACCACCAGGGCCTGTCTCAACACTAACTACTGACCATCCCTGTCTCAACACTAACTACTGACCGTCCCTGTCTCAACACTAACTACTGACCACCAGGGCCTGTCTCAACACTAACTACTGACCACCAGGGCCTGTCTCAACACTAACTACTGCCAGTCCCTGTCTCAACACTACTGACCATCCCTGTCTCAACACTAACTACTGACCTCCATGGCCTGTCTCAACACTAACTACTGACCTCCAGGTTCTGTCTCAACACTAACTACTGCCAGTCCCTGTCTCAACACTAACTACTGACCGTCCCTGTCTCAACACTAACTACTGACCACCAGGGCCTGTCTCAACACTAACTACTGACCACCAGGGCCTGTCTCAACACTAACTACTGACCACCAGGGCCTGTCTCAACACTAACTACTGACCGTCCCTGTCACAACACTAACTACTGACCGCCAGGTTCTGTCTAAACACTAACTACTGACCACCAAGGCCTGTCTCATCACTAACTACTGACCGTCCCTGTCTCAACACTAACTACTGACCACCAGAGCCTGTCTCAACACTAACTACTGACCACCAGGGCCTGTCTCAACACTAACTACTGACCACCAAGGCCTGTCTCAGCACTAACTACTGACCGTCCCTGGCTCAACACTAACTACTGACCACCAGGGCCTGTCTCAACACTAACTACTGACCACCAGGGCCTGTCTCAACACTAACTACTGACCGTCCCTGTCTCAACACTAACTACTGACCGCCAGGGCCTGTCTCAACACTAACTACTGACCACCAGGGCCTGTCTCAACACTAACTACTGACCGCCAGGGCCTGTCTCAACACTAACTACTGACCACCAGGGCCTGTCTCAACACTAACTACTGACCACCAGGGCCTGTCTCAACAATAACTACTGACCGTCCCTGTCACAACAGTAACTACTGACCGCCAGGGCCTGTCTAAACACTAACTACTGACCACCAAGGCCTGTCTCAACACTAACTACTGACCACCAGGGCCTGTCTCAACACTAACTACTGACCACCAGGGCCTGTCTCAACAATAACGACTGACCGTCCCTGTCACAACTCTAACTGCTGACCGCCAGGGCCTGTCTAAACACTAACTACTGACCACCAAGGCCTGTCTCATCACTAACTACTGACCGTCCCTGGCTCAACACTAACTACTGACCACCAGGGCCTGTCTCAACACTAACTACTGACCACCAGGGCCTGTCTCAACACTAACTACTGACCACCAGGGCCTGTCTCAACACTAACTACTGACCGTCCCTGTCTCAACACTAACTACTGACCATCCCTGTCTCAACACTAACTACTGACCACCAGGGCCTGTCTCAACACTAACTACTGACCATCCCTGTCTCAACACTAACTACTGACCACCAGGGCCTGTCTCAACACTAACTACTGACCGTCCCTGTCTCAACACTAACTACTGACCGCCAGGGCCTGTCTCATCACTAACTACTGACCACCAGGGCCTGTCTCAACACTAACTACTGACCGTCCCTGTCTCAACACTAACTACTGACCATCCCTGTCTCAACACTAACTACTGACCGCCAGGGCCTGTCTCATCACTAACTACTGACCGCCAGGGCCTGTCTCAACACTAACTACTGACCACCGGGGCCTGTCTCAACACTAACTACTGACCACCAGGGCCTGTCTCATCACTAACTACTGACCGTCCCTGTCTCAACACTAACTACTGACCGCCAGGGCCTGTCTCAACAGTAACTACTGACCACCAGGGCCTGTCTCAACACTAACTTCTGAATGCTAGGGCCTGTCTCAACACTAACTACTGACCATCCCTGTCTCAACACTAACTACTGACCGCCAGGGCCTGTCTCAACACTAACTACTGACCGCCAGGGCCTGTCTCAACACTAACTACTGACCATCCCTGTCTCAACACTAACTGCTGAATGTTAGGGCCTGTCTCAACACTAACTACTGACCACCAGGGCCTGGAACTACTGAATATAAGAGCAACGTCAACTCACCATCATTACAACCAGGAATATAACTTTCCCGAAGCGTATCCTGTGTTCTGGCTTCCACCCAGGACAATCGATCGGATCCCAGCCGGCGAACCAAAACAACGTCGCCGTAAAAGGGGCAAACCAAGCGGTCTTCTGGTCAGGTTACGGAGACAGGCACATCGCGCAACGCTCCCTAGCATACTACTCGCCAATGTCCAGTCTCTTGACAACAAGGTTGATGAAATCCGAGCAAGGGTAGCATTCCAGAGAGACATCAGAGACTGTAACGTTCTTTGCTTCACAGAAACATGGCTCACTCGAGAGACTCTATCGGAGTCGGTGCAGCCAGCTGGTTTCTTCACGCATCCCACCGACAGGAACAAGCACCTTTCTGGTAAGAAGAGGTATGCCTTATGACAACATACATAACAACATACAGGAACTCAAGTCCTTCTGTTCACCTGACTTAGAATTCCTCACAATCAAATGTTGACCACATTATCTACAAAGGGAATTCTCTTCGATTATAATCACAGCCGTATATATTCACCCCCAAGACACATCGGTGGCCCTGAACAAACTTTATTTGACTCTATGCAAACTGGAAACCAGATATCCTGAGGCTGCATTCATTGTAGCTGGGGATTTTTAACAAGGCTAATCTGAAAACAAGACTCCCTAAATTTTATCAGCATATCGATTGTGCAACCAGGGCTGGTAAAACCCTGGATCATTGTCATTCTAACTTCTGAGATGCATATAAGGCCTTCCCCCGCCCTCCTTTTGGAAAAGCTGACCACGACTCCATTTTGTTGCTTCCAGCCTACAGACAGAAACTAAAACAAGAAGCTCCCGTGCTCAGGTCTGTTCAACGCTGGTCTGACCAATCTGATTCCACGCTCCAAGGCTGCTTCCATCACGTGGACTGGGATATGTTCCACATTGCGTCCAACAACAACATTGACGAATACGCTAAATTCGGTGAGTGAGATCATTAGAAAGTGCATTGACGATGTTATACCCACAGCAACAATTAAAATGTTCCCAAACCAGAAACCGTGGATTGATGGCAGCATTCGCGTGAAACTGAAAGCGCGAACCACTGCTTTTAATCAGGGCAAGGTGACCGGAAACATTACTGAATACAAACAGTGTAGCTATTCCCTCGGCAAGGCAATCAAACAAGCTAAGCGTCAGTATAGAGACAAAGTAGAGTTGCAATTCAACGGCTCAGACACAAGCGGTATGTGGCAGGGTCTACAGTCAATCACGGATTACAAAAAGAAAACCAGCCCTGTCGCGGACCAGGATGTCTTGCTCCCAGACAGACTAAACAACTTCTTTGCTCGCTTAAAGAAAATACAGCTAAGGGAGCTGAGATTTTAAAAAATACCGCCCCGTAGCACTCACCTCCTTCATCATGAAGTGCTTTGAGAGACTAGTCAAGGACCATATCACCTCCACCCTACCTGACACCCTAGACCCACTCCAATTTGCTTACCGCCCCAATAGGTCCACAGACGACACAATCGCAACCACACTGCACACTGCCCTAACCCATCTGGACAAGAGGAATACCTACGTGAGAATGCTGTTCATCGACTACAGCTCAGCATTTAACACCATAATACCCTCCAAACACGTCATCAAGCTCGAGACCCTGGGTCTCGACCCCGCCCTGTGCAACTGGGTACTGGACTTCCTAACAGGCCGCCCCCAGGTGGTGAGGGTAGGTAACAACATCTCTACCCCGCTGATCCTCAACACTGGGGCCCCACATGTGTGCGTTCTCAGCCCTCTCCTGTACTCCCTGTTCACCCACGACTGCATGGCCATGCACGCCTCCAACTCAATCGTCAAATTTGCAGACGACACTACAGTGGTAGGCTTGATTACCAACAACGACGAGACGGCCTACAGGGAGGAGGTGAGGGCCCTCGGAGTGTGGTGTCAGGAAAATAACCTCACACTCAAAGTCAACAAAACAAAGGAGATGATTGTGGACTTCAGGAAACAAAAGAGGGAGCACCCCCCTATCCACAATGACGGGACAGTAGTGGAGAGGGTAGTAAGTTTGAAGTTCCTCAGCGTACACATCACGGACAATCTGATTTTTTTTTATTTATTTCACCTTTATTTAACCAGGTAGGCTAGTTGAGAACAAGTTCTCATTTGCAACTGCGACCTGGGAAATGGTCCACCCACACAGACAGCGTTGGGAAGAAGGCGCAGCAGCGCCTCTTTAACCTCAGGAGGCTAAAGAAATTCGGCTTGTCACCAAAAGCACTCACAAACTTCTACAGATGCACAATCGAGAGCATCCTGTCGCGCTGTATCACCGCCTGGTACGGCAACTGCTCCGCCCACAACCGTAAGGCTCTCCAGAGGGTAGTGAGGTCTGCACAACGCATCACCGGGGGCAAACTACCTGCCCTCCAGGACACCTACACCACCCGATGTCACAGGAAGGCCATAAATATCATCAAGGACAACAACCACCCGAGCCACTGCCTGCTCACCCCGCTATCATCCAGAAGGCAAGGTCAGTACAG
>NC_088408.1:1112035-1157035 GCF_034236695.1 Oncorhynchus nerka | reverse complement strand
CTATAAGAACACACTCTATCCTATAAGAACACACTCTGTCCTATAAGAACCTATAAGAACACACTCTGTCCTATAAGAACACACTCTGTCCTGTAAGAACACACTCTGTCCTATAAGAACCTATAAGAACACACTCTGTCCTATTAGAACACACTCTGTCATATAAGAACCTATAAGAACACACTCTGTCCTATTAGAACACACTCTGTCCTATAAGAACACACTCTGTCCTGTAAGAACACACTCTGTCCTATAAGAACCTATAAGAACACACTCTGTCCTATAAGAACCTATAAGAACACACTCTGTCATATAAGAACCTATAAGAACACACTCTGTCCAATAAGAACACACTCTGTCCAATAAGAACACACGCTGTCCTATAGGAACCTATAAGAACACACCCTGTCCTATAAGAACACACTCTGTCCTATAAGAACACACTCTGTCCTATAAGAACACACACTGTCCAATAAGAACACACTCTGTCCAATAAGAACACACGCTGTCCTATAGGAACACATAAGAACACACTCTGTCCTATAAGAACACACTCTGTCCTATAAGAACACACTCTGTCCTATAAGAACACACTCTGTCCTATAAGAACACACTCTGTCCAATAAGAACACACGCTGTCCTATACGAACACATAAGAACACACTCTGTCCTATAAGAACACACTCTGTCCAATAAGAACACACTCTGTCCAATAAGAACACACGCTGTCCTATAGGAACACATAAGAACACACTCTGTCCTATAAGAACACACTCTGTCCTATTAGAACACACTCTGTACTATAAGAACCTATAAGAACACACTCTGTCCTATAAGTGTTATGCAGGTGAGTGAGGACCCAAAAGCGATTTAACAGAAACAGAGTCTTTTAATGTCCAAACAGGGAAAACATAAATCCTCAATCTTTACAGGAGATGTCCAAACAGGGAAAACATAAATCCTCTATCTTTACAGGAGAGTCCCCCTTCTAGTAGTAGAGGAGAATAGCAGGGCTAGCGGCAACAGACTGCTGGTCCCTCCGGGTAGGCGCGGGCCGTAGAGGACAGAGACACCTGCTCACACGCAGCATCTGATGAAGAGGCAGATTACGACAGGACGGGACAAGGGCAAAGCAAACAAGAATCCGACAAGGACAGAAGCAGAAACAGAGAGAGAAATAGAGACTTAATCAGAGGGCAAAAGAGGGGACAGGTGTGAGAGAGTAAACGAGGTCGTTAGGAGAATGAGGAACAGCTGGGAGCAGGAACGGAACGATAGAGAGAGAGAGAGATAGAGAGAGAGAAAGTAACCTAATACGACCAGCAGGGGGAAACGAAGAGAAGAGAAAGCACAGGGACAAGACATAACATGACAATACATGACAGTACCCCCACTCACCGAGCGCCTCCTGGCGCACTCGAGGAGGAAACCTGGCGGCAACGGAGGAAATCATCGATCAGCGAACGGTCCAGCACGTCCCGAGATGGAACCCAACTCCTTTCCTCAGGACCGTACCCCTCCCAATCCACTAGGTACTGATGACCACGGCCCCGAGGACGCATGTCCATAATCTTCCGGACCCTGTAGATAGGTGCGCCCTCGACAAGGACGGGGGGAGACGAACGGGGCGCGAAGAAAAGGCTTGACACAGGAGACATGGAAGACCGGGTGGACGCGACGAAGATGTCGCGGAAGAAGAAGTCGCACTGCGACAGGATTAACGACCTGAGAAATACGGAACGGACCAATGAACCGCGGGGTCAATTTGCGAGAAGCTGTCATAAGGGGAAGGTTACGAGTGGAGAGCCATACTCTCTGACCGCGACAATACCTAGGACTCTTAGTCCTACGCTTATTAGCGGCTCTCACAGTCTGCGCCCTATAACGGCAAAGTGCAGACCTGACCCTCTTCCAGGTGCGCTCACAACGTTGGACAAAAGCCTGAGCGGAGGGGACGCTGGACTCGGCGAGCTGGGACGAGAACAGAGGAGGCTGGTACCCGAGGCTACTCTGAAAAGGAGATAGCCCGGTCGCAGACGAAGGAAGCGAGTTGTGAGCGTATTCTGCCCAGGGGAGCTGTTCTGCCCAAGACGCAGGGTTTCGAAAGGAAAGACTGCGTAAGATGCGACCAATCGTCTGATTGGCCCGTTCTGCTTGACCGTTAGACTGGGGGTGAAAACGGAAGAGAGACTGACGGAAGCCCCAATCAAACGGCAAAACTCCCTCCAAAATTGAGACGTGAATTGCGGACCCCTGTCAGAAACGGCGTCTGACGGAAGGCTATGAATTCTGAAAACATTCTCAATGATGATTTGTGCCGTCTCTTTAGCAGAAGGAAGCTTAGCGAGGGGAATAAAATGAGCCGCCTTAGAGAACCTATCGACAACCGTAGAATAACAGTCTTCCCCGCTGACGAAGGCAGACCGATAATAAAGTCTAAGGCGATGTGAGACCACGGTCGAGAGGGAATGGAAAGCGGTCTGAGACGGCCGGCAGGAGGAAGGGAGGTGGCCCTGGACCGACTGAAGACCGTGCACAGATCATGATATTCCTCCGGCACCCCTGTCAAATCACCAGGCTCCTCCTGTGAAGAGGGGGCAGAAGAAACAGGTGGAATAGCAGACATTAAACACTTCACATGACAAGAGACGTTCCAGGAGAGGATAGAGTTACTAGACCAATTAATAGAAGGATTATGACACACTAGCCAGGGATGGCCCAAAACAACAGGTGTAAAAGGTGAACGAAAAATCAAAAAAGAAATGGTTTCGCTATGATTACCAGAGACAGTGAGGGTTAAAGGTAGCGTTTCACGCTGAATCCTGGGGAGAGGACTACCATCCAAGGCGAACATGGCCGTGGGCTCCCTAACTGTCTGAGAGGAATGTCATGTTCCCGAGCCCAGGCTTCGTCCATAAAACAGCCCTCCGCCCCAGAGTCTATCAAGGCACTGCAGGAAGCTGCCGAACCGGTCCAGCGTAGATGGACCGACAAGGTAGTACAGGATCTTGAAGGAGAGACCTGAGTAGAAGCGCTCACCAGTAGCCCTCCGCTTACTGATGAGCTCTGGCTTTTACTGGACATGAAATGACAAAATGACCAGCGGAACCGCAATAGAGACAGAGGCGGTTGGTGATTCTCCGTTCCCTCTCCTTAGTCGAGATGCGAATACCCCCCAGCTGCATGGGCTCAGCACCTGAGCCAGTGGAGGAAGATGGTAGTGATGCGGAGAGGGGGGAAACGGATAACGCGAGCTCTCTTCCACGAGCTCGGTGACGAAGATCTACCCGTCGTTCTATGCGAATAGCGAGTTCAATCAAAGAATCCACGCTGGAAGGAACCTCCCGGGAGAGAATCTCATCCTTTACCTCCACGTAGAGACCCTCCAGAAAATGAGCGAGCATTGCCGGCTCGTTCCAGTCACTGGAGGCAGCAAGAGTGCGAAACTCTATAGAGTAGTCCGTTATGGATCGATTACCTTGACATAGGGAAGACAGGGCCCTGGAAGCTTCTTTCCCAAAAACTGAACGATCAAAAACCCGTATCATCTCCTCCTTAAAGTTCTGATACTGGTTAGTACACTCAGCCCTCGCCTCCCAGATTGCCGTGCCCCACTCACGAGCCCGTCCAGTAAGGAGAGATATGACGTAGGCGATACGAGCTGTACCCCTGGAGTACGTGTTGGGCTGGAGAGAGAACACAATATCACACTGGGTGAGGAACGAGCGGCATTCAGTGGGCTCCCCAGAGTAACACGGTGGGTTATTAATTCTGGGCTCCGGAGACTCGGAAGCCCTGGAAGTAGCCGGTGGATCGAGGCGGAGATTGTGAATATGTTTCGAGAGGTCGGAGACTTGGGCGGCCAGGGTCTCAACGGCATGTCGAGCAGCAGACAATTCCTGCTCGTGTCTGCCTAGCATCGCTCCCTGGATCTCGACGGCTGAGTAGAGAGGATCCGAAGTCGCTGGGTCCATTCTTGGTCGGATTCTTCTGTTATGCAGGTGAGTGAGGACCCAAAAGCGATTTAACAGAAACAGAGTCTTTTAATGTCCAAACAGGGAAAACATAAATCCTCAATCTTTACAGGAGATGTCCAAACAGGGAAAACATAAATCCTCTATCTTTACAGGAGAGTCCCCCTTCTAGAAGTAGAGGAGAATAGCAGGGCTAGCGGCAACAGACTGCTGGTCCCTCCGAGTAGGCGCGGGCCGTAGAGGACAGAGACACCTGCTCACACGCAGCATCTGATGAAGAGGCAGATTACGACAGGACGGGACAAGGGCAAAGCAAACAAGAATCCGACAAGGACAGAAGCAGAAACAGAGAGAGAAATAGAGACTTAATCAGAGGGCAAAAGAGGGGACAGGTGTGAGAGAGTAAACGAGGTCGTTAGGAGAATGAGGAACAGCTGGGAGCAGGAACGGAACGATAGAGAGAGAGAGAGATAGAGAGAGAGAAAGTAACCTAATACGACCAGCAGGGGGAAACGAAGAGAAGAGAAAGCACAGGGACAAGACATAACATGACAATACATGACAATAAGAACACACACTGTCCAATAAGAACACACTCTGTCCTATAAGAACACACTCTGTCCTATAAGAACACACACTGTCCAATAAGAACACACTCTGTCCTATAAGAAAACCCTCTGTCCTATAAGAACACACTCTGTCCTATAAGAACCTATGAGAACACACTCTGTCCTATAAGATCATATAAGAACACACTCTGTCCTATTAGAACACACTCTGTCATATAAGAACCTATAAGAACACACTCTGTCCAATGAGAACACACTCTGTCCAATAAGAACACACACTGTCCTATAGGAACACATAAGAACACACTCTGTCCTATAAGAACACACTCTGTCCTATAAGAACACACTCTGTCCTATTAGAACACACTCTGTCCTATAAGAAAACACTCTGTCCTATTAGAACACACTCTGTCCTATAAGAACACACTCTGTCCTATAAGAACACACGCTGTCCTATAAGAACACACTCTGTCCTATAAGAACCTATAAGAACACACTCTGTCCTATAAGAACACACTCTGTCCTATAAGAACCTATAAGAACACACTCTGTCCTATAAGAACACACTCTGTCCTATTAGAACACACTCTGTCCTATAAGAACACACTCTGTCCTATAAGATCCTATAAGAACACACTCTGTCCTATTAGAACACACTCTGTCCTATAAGAACACACTCTGTCCTATAAGAACACACTCTGTCCTATTAGAACACACTCTGTCCTATAAGAAAACACTCTGTCCTATTAGAACACACTCTGTCCTATTAGAACACACTCTGTCATATAAGAACCTATAAGAACACACTCTGTCCAATGAGAACACACTCTGTCCAATAAGAACACACACTGTCCTATAGGAACACATAAGAACACACTCTGTCCTATAAGAACACACTCTGTCCTATAAGAACACATTCTGTCCTATAAGAAAACACTCTGTCCTATTAGAACACACTATAAGAACACATTCTGTCCTATTCCTATAAGAACACACTCTGTCCTATTAGAACACACTCTGTCCAATAAGAACACACGCTGTCCTATAGGAACACATAAGAACACACTCTGTCCTATAAGAACACACTCTGTCCTATAAGAACACACTCTGTCCTATTAGAACACACTCTGTCCAATGAGAACACACTCTGTCCAATAAGAACACACACTGTCCTATAGGAACACATAAGAACACACTCTGTCCTATAAGAACACACTCTGTCCTATAAGAACACACTCTGTCCTATAAGAACACACTCTGTCCTATAAGAAAACACTCTGTCCTATTAGAACACACTCTGTCCTATAAGAACACATTCTGTCCTATAAGATCCTATAAGAACACACTCTGTCCTATTAGAACACACTCTGTCCAATAAGAACACACGCTGTCCTATAGGAACACATAAGAACACACTCTGTCCTATAAGAACACACTCTGTCCTATAAGAACACACTATGTCCTATAAGAACACACTCTGTCCTATTAGAACACACTCTGTCCTATAAGAACACACTCTGTCCTATTAGAACACACTCTGTCCTATTAGAACACACTCTGTCCTATAAGAACACACTCTGTCCTATAAGAACACACTCTGTCCTATTAGAACAGACTCTGTCCTATAAGAACACACTCTGTCCTATTAGAACACACTCTGTCCTATTAGAACACACTCTGTCCTATAAGAACACACTCTGTCCTATAAGAACACACTCTGTCCTATTAGAACACACTCTGTCCTATAAGAACACACTCTGTCCTATTAGAACACACTCTGTCCTATAAGAACACACTCTGTCCTATAAGAACACACTCTGTCATATAAGAACACACTCTGTCCTATAAGAACACACTCTGTCCTATTAGAACACACTCTGTCCTATAAGAACACACTCTGTCCTATTAGAACACACTCTGTCCTATTAGAACACACTCTGTCCTATAAGAACACACTCTGTCCTATAAGAACACACTCTGTCCTATTAGAACACACTCTGTCCTATAAGAACACACTCTGTCCTATAAGAACACACTCTGTCCTATTAGAACACACTCTGTCCTATAAGAACACACTCTGTCCTATAAGAACACACTCTGTCCTATAAGAACACACTCTGTCCTATAAGAACACACTCTGTCCTATAAGAACACACTCTGTCCTATTAGAACACACTCTGTCCTATAAGAACACACTCTGTCCTATTAGAACACACTCTGTCCTATTAGAACACACTCTGTCCTATTAGAACACACTCTGTCCTATAAGAACACACTCTGTCCTATTAGCACACACTCTGTCCTATAAGAACACACTCTGTCCTATTAGAACACACTCTGTCCTATAAGAACACTTTATTTTTGGTTTGCACTTGCAGGATCATTGGTTCAAATAACTAATGTGTCATGAATCACCATGGGAACATTCATTTAGATCACCCACACACAAGATACCGATAGTTTCACTGTGTAGTTGTTCTTTCAATCATTAAATATTGTAGTACAAAATATGTGATAGATGTTTCGTTATGGTACTACACGTAAATACATCACTGTAAAAGGACTAGTAGAGAGAATACTACAGACACAGTGGAATCATTGAACAAAATATGACATTTATTGATGAAATACAATAAAATCACATCATAGGTTTCTTTGAATCAAAGCCAAAATAATTAGCTACAAAACAAGAAAAAACTACTGTACTTCTATATGTCCATCAACCCTGTCTTGTGGATTTGGCCCTAGGTTCTCATCAACCCTGTCTGGTGGATTTGGCCACAGGTTCTCATCAACCCTGTCTGGTGGATTTGGCCCTAGGTTCTCATCAACCCTGTCTGGTGGATTTGGCCACAGGTTCTCATCAACCCTGTCTGGTGGATTTGGCCACAGGTTCTCATCAACCCTGTCTGGTGGATTTGGCCACAGGTTCTCATCAACCCTGTCTTGTGGATTTGGCCACAGGTTCTCATCAACCCTGTCTGGTGGATTTGGCCACAGGTTCTCATCAACCCTGTCTGGTGGATTTGGCCACAGGTTCTCATCCACATCACAATGGATGCTTTCATTGGCCAAACATCTTGGGAAGAATCTTCAGCAGGGTGAATCCAGGCCTGACACTGGTCTGCTGTGATGTCATTGCATGGTGAATCCAGGCCTGACACTGGTCTGCTGTGATGTCATTGCAGGGCGAATCCAGGCCTGACTCTGGTCTGCTGTGATGTCATTGCAGGGCGAATCCAGGCCTGACACTGGTCTGCTGTGATGTCATTGCAGGGCGAATCCAGGCCTGACACTGGTCTGCTGTGATGTCATTGCAGGGCGAATCCAGGCCTGACTCTGGTCTGTCGTGATGTCATTGCATGGCGAATCCAGGCCTGACACTGGTCTGCTGTGATGTCATTGCATGGCGAATCCAGGCCTGACACTGGTCTGTCGTGATGTCATTGCATGCGTCATCCATGGCCTGGAGGAGGGCGGCTTGTTCGGTGGAGAAGGGTGGCCTATCATATACCTTCCACCTCCATGTGGAGAAAGATTCCTCAATCAGGTTTTAAGAAAGGAGAGTATGGGGGTAAGTACAGGGTGGTAAATTGTGGTTGGGCCTGAAACCATGCTTGCACCATTTGAGCATGGTGGAACCTGACATTATCCCACACAATGACATAGGACACACCATCAGCTCTACAGACCTGATTTAGCTCACCAAGGAAGGTAACAGTCGAACAGTGAATCATGTTGCTGCCTGCAACTCAATATATAGAGTATATAGAGTAGAGAGCTTTAGATGTTGTTCGACCAAACACTTAGAACAGGCAAGATGAGTAATCTAAGCAACTTTGACCGTGGTATGATTGTTGATGCCACACATGGTGATTCCAGCATCTCAGAACAGCTGCCTTCCTGGGATTTTTATGCACTACAGTCTCTAGAGTTGACAGAGACACACTACAGTCTCTAGAGTTTACAGAGACACACTACAGTCTCTAGAGTTGACAGAGACACACTACAGTCTCTAGAGTTGACAGAGACACCTACAGTCTCTA
Source organism: Oncorhynchus nerka (assembly GCF_034236695.1). Lineage (NCBI taxonomy): Eukaryota > Metazoa > Chordata > Actinopteri > Salmoniformes > Salmonidae > Oncorhynchus > Oncorhynchus nerka. Next base: position 1,148,446 of record NC_088408.1, on the reverse strand, counting down.
GAGTTGACAGAGACACACTACAGTCTCTAGAGTTGACAGAGACACACTACAGTCTCTAGAGTTGACAGAGACACACTACAGTCTCTAGAGTTGACAGAGACACACTACAGTCTCTAGAGTTGACAGAGACACACTACAGTCTCTAGAGTTGACAGAGACACACTACAGTCTCTAGAGTTGACAGAGACACACTACAGTCTCTAGAGTTTACAGAGACACACTACAGTCTCTAGAGTTTACAGAGACACACTACAGTCTCTAGAGTTTACAGAGACACACTACAGTCTCTAGAGTTTACAGAGACACACTACAGTCTCTAGAGTTTACAGAGACACACTACAGTCTCTAGAGTTTACAGAGAATGGTGCGATAAACAAAACACATTCAGTGAGCGGCAGTTCTGTGGGCAAAAACACCTTGTTAATGAGAGAGGTCAGAGGAGAATGTCTAGACTCATTCAAGCTAACAGAAAGAGGTCAGAGGAGAATGTCCAGACTCATTCAAGATAACAGAAAGAGGTCAGAGGAGAATGTCCAGACTCATTCAAGCTCACAGAAAGAGGTCAGAGGAGAATGTCCAGACTCATTCAAGATAACAGAAAGAGGTCAGAGGAGAATGTCCAGACTCATTCAAGCTAACAGAAAGAGGTCAGAGGAGAATGTCCAGACTCATTCAAGATAACAGAAAGAGGTCAGAGGAGAATGTCCAGACTCATTCAAGCTCACAGAAAGAGGTCAGAGGAGAATGTCCAGACTCATTCAAGATAACAGAAAGAGGTCAGAGGAGAATGTCCAGACTCATTCAAGATAACAGAAAGAGGTCAGAGGAGAATGTCCAGACTCATTCAAGATAACAGAAAGAGGTCAGAGGAGAATGTCCAGACTCATTCAAGCTCACAGAAAGAGGTCAGAGGAGAATGTCCAGACTCATTCAAGCTCACAGAAAGAGGTCAGAGGAGAATGTCCAGACTCATTCAAGCTCACAGAAAGAGGTCAGAGGAGAATGTCCAGACTCATTCAAGCTCACAGAAAGAGGTCAGAGGAGAATGTCCAGACTCATTCAAGCTCACAGAAAGAGGTCAGAGGAGAATGTCCAGACTCATTCAAGATAACAGAAAGAGGTCAGAGGAGAATGTCCAGACTCATTCAAGCTCACAGAAAGAGGTCAGAGGAGAATGTCCAGACTCATTCAAGATAACAGAAAGAGGTCAGAGGAGAATGTCCAGACTCATTCAAGCTCACAGAAAGAGGTCAGAGGAGAATGTCCAGACTCATTCAAGCTCACAGAAAGAGGTCAGAGGAGAATGTCCAGACTCATTCAAGCTCACAGAAAGAGGTCAGAGGAGAATGTCCAGACTCATTCAAGCTAACAGAAAGAGGTCAGAGGAGAATGTCCAGACTCATTCAAGCTAACAGAAAGGCCACAAACGCTCAAATAACAGCTGTTTAAAACAGTGGTGTGCAGAAGGGCATCTCTTAACGTACAACACCGTGAATAATTCAGGCTGTTGTGGAGGCAAAAGGGGGTACTAAATAGGTACTAGATAGGTGTACCTAATAAAGTGGCCGGTGAGTGTACAGTAATGTCAAATCTATGAGTCCATAGATAATATAGTCCAATTGGTTCATGGTCCACGGTAATTGGTGTCCATAGATAATGTAGTCCAATTGGTTCATGGTCCACGGTAATTGATGTCCATAGATAATGTAGTCCAATTGGTTCATGGTCCACGGTAATTGATGTCCATAGATAATGTAGTCCAATTGGTTCATGGTCCACGGTAATTGGTGTCCATAGATAATGTAGTCCAATTGGTTCATGGTCCACGGTAATTGATGTCCATAGATAATGTAGTCCAATTGGTTCATGTTCCACGGTAATTGATGTCCATAGATAATGTAGTCCAATTGGTTCATGGTCCACGGTAATTGGTGTCAACGGATCTCGTTATCCTGAAACTTTCATGATCTAAACATGGAATATTGTTGGTCAGTTTCCGTAAAACTATACATTAAGAGTAACGCAACAGTTACTTATCATTTTGAGCAGTTGTATCAATTGATAGTGAGATCATTGTAATGAAATGAATAGACAGTCATCTCAGATGTACAGTCAGATCATTGTAATGAAATGAATAGACAGTCATCTCAGATGTACAGTCAGATCATTGTAATGAAATGAATAGACGGTCATCTCAGATGTAATGTCTGAATTGCATTTTGAAATGGTAATACTTTGATGTTAAATTGTTTCATTTTGAACAGGTGATTTTAGTTCAATTAACAAATTATCTTAGCTTCATGTGTATTGTATCCAAGCAATTGGAAAAAGAGTTTTGAAAAGTGCGCATTTTGAGTTTTGTCCATTACACACCTGGATCTGAACTGGCCATTCACCCTGAGAGGGAGAGGGAGAGGGAGAGGGAGAGGGAGAGGGAGAGGGAGAGGGAGAGGGAGGGATGGTGAGAGAGAGGGAGAGGGAGAGGAGAGGGAGAGGGAGAGGGAGGGATGGTGAGAGAGAGGGAGAGGGAGAGGGAGAGAGAGAGGAGGGAGGGGGAGAGGGAGAGGGAGAGGGAGAGGGAGAGGGAGAGGGAGGGAGGGATGGTGAGAGAGAGGGAGAGGGAGAGGGAGAGGGAGAGGGAGAGGGAGAGGGAGGGAGGGATGGTGAGAGAGAGGGAGAGGGAGAGGGAGAGGGAGAGGGAGGGAGGGAGGGATGGTGAGAGAGAATATGTGTAAAGAGAGGGAGAGGGAGATGGAGGAGAGAAAAGTGTATTAATTTCTCTCAATTTTTTATTTATTTATTTTTTATATTATATAGCTCAGCAAGTGTAAATGTAACCTTTCAATCTTCATCCCTCTCTTTTTGCCAACTCCTCCTCCTCCTCTCTCCCTTCTCTCACCACTCCTCTTTCTCTCTCTCCCCTCACCCTCATTCTCTGTCTCGCCACCAATCTCTCTCTCTCTCTCTCTCTCTCTCCCCCTCACCCTCATCCTCTGTCTTGCCACCCCTCTCTCTCTCTCCCCCTCACCCTCATCCTCTGTCTCGCCACCAATCTCTCTCTCTCCTCCCTCATCCTTTGCTCCATGCCAACCATCATTAACCCACCGCCACATTAGAGCCTTTAATCGGCACAGCCTGGCAACACACTGCTCTCAGGGGATGTGAAGAGATGGGTGTGTGTGTTTCTGCGTTACCGTAGTTGTTAATGGCTGGCTGTGTAATCTCTTGCCAAGAATTCATATTTCACACACAAATTTCTACATGCACACACGAGCGCACACAACCACAGAAACACACACATCCATCTCCTCACTCTTCTGGTATACGAGGATGCAGCTGGACCAGACTCCGCCCGATTACATCATCCCCGGACATGCGGCTCTTTGTTTTATTGTTTTTTCGTGGTACGTTGATGCAATACATTATTTTACTCAATGAGTGTGTTCTTATTTTACTCAATGACACAGAGCCATTGATTTGTGAAGAATAGAAAGGCCTCATGAGCTGAGTTATTGTCTTACCCCATCAGAGCCCCAATAGAAGCTTGCACTTCTACTTTGAGAACGGTCAAATTTATACAGATTTATTTTTATCGCCCAAAAAGGGTTTCCGTTTAGTTGCTGTTTGAATCCCAGATTAAGATTAAGATTAAAGATCCACCACTTTTTTTCTTCAATTTCCACCCAAATCTAACTGCCTATACCTCAGGCCCTGAAGCAAGAATATGCATATTCTTGGTACCATTTGAAAGGAAAACATTTTCAAGTTTGTGGAAATGTGAAGTTAATGTAAGAGAATATAACACAATAGATCTGGTAAAAGATGATACAAAGAAAAAAAAAACGTTATTTTGTATTGTTTGTACCATCATATTTGAAATGCAAGACCATAATGTATGTATGTATTATTCCCAGCCCAGGTGCAAATTAGATTTTGGCCACTAGATGGCAGCAGCATATGTGCAAAGTTTTAGACTGATACAATGAACCATTGCATTTCTGTTCAAATTTCTATATAATGACTGTCCAAATGTGCCTAATTTGTTTATTAATAACTTTTCATGTTCATAACTGTGCACTCTCCTCAAACAATTGCAATGGTATTCTTTCACTGTAACAGCTACAGTGCAGTTAGATTAACAAGAATTTAAGCAGACACACCTATGTCCTGGGAAATGTTCTTGTTACTCACAACCTCATGCTAACCGCATTAGCCCGTGGATAAGCCACCGACCCCGAAGTTCGTTCATGAACTTCTGCCTCTCGAACTACATATTGCCTGCCCCTTGTATTTTAATAGATATCAGAGACTCAAACCATCTGCCTCCTGTGTCTGCATCTTGGTCTCGCCCCGTGTCGTTATATCTCTGATAGCTGGAAGTGATAGCTAAAACTTAAACCCTCTTCCATGGCTGTTTCCTAGCAACAAATTCATTTGGAGTTACAACAATAAATAAATCAAGATAGCTAACTAATTGATGGGAAGTTACCAAGCTGGTGATATTTAATTCACATAGCTAGCTATACAGTATGTCCTTTTAGCTGACTAGCGACCATTACGTTAGAGGCTCATAAGATTTAGCCTGAACACCAAGTTTCTGTAGTCAGAAGGGCTTAGTAGTCAGTCAAATCAAATCAAATCACTTTTATTTATAAAGCCCTTCTTAGATCAGCTGATATCTCAAAGTGCTGTACAGAAACCCAGCCTAAAACCCCAAACAGCAAACAATGCAGGTGTAGAAGCACGGTGGCTAGGAAAAACTCCCTAGAAAGGTCAAAATCTAGGAAGAAACCTAGAGAGGAACCAGGCTATGTGGGGTGGCCAGTCCTCTTCTGGCTGTGCCGGGTAGAGATTATAACAGAACATGGCCAAGATGTTCAAATGTTCATAAATGACCAGCAGGGTCAAATAATAATAATCACAGTAGTTGTCGAGGGTGCAACAGGTCAGCACCTCAGGAGTAAATGTCAGTTGGCTTTTCATAGCCGATCATTGAGAGTATCTCTACCACTCCTGCTGTCTCTAGAGAGTTGAAAACAGCAGGTCTGGGACAGGTAGCACGTCCGGTGAACAGGTCAGGGTTCCATAGCCGCTGGCAGAACAGTTGAAACCGGAGCAGCAGCACGGCCAGGTGGACTGGGGACAGCAAGGAGTCATCATGCCAAGTAGTCCTGAGGCATGGTTCTAGGGATTCAGGTCCTCCGAGAGAGAGAAAGAAAGAGAGAATTAGAGAGAATTAGAGACTTAAATTCACACATGATTATGAGGAAAAACATTAAGATCCACAACATTTATTCCATAGACCTACAAACCTACAAAACCCCTAGGAGGACAAAACTAGGTCCAGAGTATGACTGTGACAGTGAGTAGGGAACAGTGGCTAAAAAAGTGATTGAGTAGGTTGCATAGATTTCATTACTAGAAGCTCAAAAGACAAAAACATATTTTTTTTTATTTTATAAATTGAAATTTGCTATCGTAAATGTAACACCTTCGCCTTTGCGGGATGCGCAGGGGATATGGTCACTAGTGTAGCCAGGAGGGGAGGCCTCCTTTAACACAGTAAATTCATCAGGCTTAAGCCATGTTTCAGTCAGGCCAATCACATCAAGATTATGATCAGTGATTAGTTCATTGGCTACATGTCACATTCGTCGTAAAGAGGAGACCAAAGTGCAACGTAATTAGAATACATGTTATATATTTTAATAAAGACGGACAACAAACGAACGTGAAGCTATACTATAAATGTGCAGACACTGCAACTAGACAATAACCACAAAATACCTGAAGATGGCTGCCTAAATATCAGAGACAATTGAGAACCAATGTAGGCAACCATAAACATATATAAACACCTATATGATAAACAACCCCATTAACCTACAAAACCCCTAGACAGTGCTAAAACACATACATCACCCATGTCACACCCTGACCTAACCAAAACAATAAATGGAGATCCATAATAAACCCCAGGAAGAGTAGCTGCTGCCTTGGCAAGAACTAATGGGGATCCATAATAAACCCCAGGAAGAGTATCTGCTGCCTTGGCAGGAACTAATGGGGATCCATAATAAACCCCAGGAAGAGTAGCTGCTGCCTTGGCAGGAACTAATGGGGATCCATAATAAACCCCAGGAAGAGTAGCTGCTGCCTTGGCAGGAACTAATGGGGATCCATAATAAACCCCAGGAAGAGTAGCTGCTGCCTTGACAGGAACTAATGGGGATCCATAATAAACCCCAGGAAGAGTAGCTGCTGCCTTGACAGGAACTAATGGGGATCCATAGTAAACCCCAGGAAGAGTAGCTGCTGCCTTGGCAGGAACTAATGGGGATCCATAATAAACCCCAGGAAGAGTAGCTGCTGCCTTGGCAGGAACTAATGGGGATCCATAATAAACCCCAGGAAGAGTAGCTGCTGCCTTGGCAGGAACTAATGGGGATCCATAATAAACAGAAATGCAAGTATAGAGATTAAAGTCAAAACTGTATCTCGGCCACTCAGGAACATTCACTGTCTTCTTGGAAAGTAACTACAGATTTGGCCGTGTGCTTTAGGTTATTATCCTGCTGAAAGATGAAATCAATGTCTGGTGGAAAATAGACTCAATCAGGTTTTACTCTAGAATTTTGCCTGTGCTTAGCTCCATTCCTTAATTTTTTTATCCTGAAAAAATCCCCAGGCCATAACGATGACAAGCATACCCATAACATGATGCAGCCACTACTATGCTTGAAGATCTGGAGAGTGGTACTCAGTAATGTGTTGTTTTGGATTTGCCCCAAACAAAAACACTTTGTATTCAGGACAAAAAAGCTAATTGCCTTGCCACATTTGCTGCAGTATTACTTTAGTGCCTTGTTGCAAACAGGATGCATGTTTTAGAATATTTGTATTCTGTGATTCCTTTAAAAAAAACTTGGGTTGGATCACCTTAATATTGTGGAAAGATTCCATCAATGTAATTGTCTGCATCATTTCCAATCCCCCATAAAAAAAAGGTAACTATATATATACATACACATACCTATATAGACATACATACTTTTGAAAAGAATATACCTTTATTATTATTCCCTGCAAACCCTACCGCTGATCCCCCCCAATTGGAGTAAACTAATAAACACTTAGGCTTCTACCTTCAGTTTATACATCTTATACACATTTTACAGAGGAGGGAGGAGGAGGGGGATGAATGAGGGGGGGGAGAGGAGGAGGGGGATGAATGAGGGGAGAGGAGGAGGGGGATGAATGAGGGGAGAGGGAGGAGGGGGAGGAATGAGGGGAGAGGAGGAGGGGGATGAATGAGGGGGAGAGGAGGAGGGGGATGAATGAGGGGAGAGGAGGAGGGGGATGAATGAGAGGAGAGGAGGGGGATGAATGAGGGGAGAGGAGGGGGATGAATGAGGGGAGAGGAGGAGGGGGATGAATGAGGGGAGAGGAGGAGGGGGATGAATGAGGGGAGAGGAGGGGGAGGAATGAGGGAGAGGTGGAGGGGGATGAATGAGGGGGAGGGAGGAGGGAGGAATGAGGGGAGAGGAGGAGGGGGATGAATGAGGGGAGAGGAGGAGGGGGAGGAATGAGGGGAGAGGAGGGGGAGGAATGAGGGGAGAGGAGGAGGGGGATGAATGAGGGGAGAGGAGGAGGGGATGAATGAGGGGAGAGGAGGGGGAGGGGGAGGAATGAGGGGAGAGGAGGAGGGGGATGAATGGGGGGAGGAGGAGGGGGAGGAATGAGGGGAGAGGAGGGGGGGAGGAATGAGGGGAGAGGAGGGGGATGAATGAGGGGAGAGGAGGAATGAGAGGAGGAGGGGGATGAATGAGGGGAGAGGAGGAGGGGGATGAATGAGGGGAGAGGAGGAGGGGGATGAATGAGGGGAGAGGAGGAGGGGGAGGAATGAGGGAGAGGAGGAGGGGGATGAATGAGGGGAGAGGAGGAGGGGAGGAATGAGGGGAGAGGAGGGGAGAATGAGGGGAGAGGAGGAGGGGGATGAATGAGGGGAGAGGAGGAGGGGGATGAATGAGGGGAGAGGGAGGGGGAGGAATGAGGGGAGAGGAGGAGGGGGATGAATGAGGGGAGAGGAGGGGGAGGAATGAGGGGAGAGGAGGAGGGGATGAATGAGGGAGAGGAGGAGGGGGATGAATGAGGGAGAGGAGGGGGATGAATGAGGGGAGAGGAGGAGGGGGAGGAATGAGGGGAGAGGGAGGGGGAGGAATGAGGAGAGAGGAGGAGGGGGAGGAATGAGGGGAGAGGAGGAGGGGAGGAATGAGGGGAGAGGAGGAGGAGGGGGGGATGAATGAGGGGAGAGGAGGAGGGGGAGGAATGAGGGGAGAGGAGGAGGGGGATGAATGAGGGGAGAGGAGGAGGAGGAGGAATGAGGGGAGAGAGGAGGAGGGGATGAATGAGGGGAGAGGAGGGGGGAGGAATGAGGGGAGAGGAGGGGGGGAGGAATGAGGGGAGAGGAGGGGGGGAGGAATGAGGGGAGAGGAGGGGGGGAGGAATGAGGGGAGAGGAGGAGGGGGAGGAGGGGGAGAGGAGGAGGGGGATGAGGATGGGAGGGGAAAGGAGGAGGGGGATGAATGAGGGGAGAGGAGGAGGGGGATGAATGAGGGGGATGAGAGGAGGAGGGGGAGGAATGAGAGGGAGAGGAGGAGGGGATGAATGAGGGGAGAGGAGGAGAGGAGGGGAGAGGGGAGGGGGATGATGAGGGGAGAGGAGGAGGGGGAGGAATGAGGGAGAGGGGGGGAATGAGGGAATGAGGGGGAGGAGGAGGGGATGAATGAGGGGAGAGGAGGAGGGGGGATGAATGAGGGGAGAGGAGGAGGGGGATGAATGAGGGGAGAGGAGGAGGGGGATTGAGGGGAGAGGAGGAGGAGGAATGAGGGGAGAGGAGGAGGGGGATGAATGAGGGGAGGGAGGGAGGGAGGGGGAGGAATGAGGGGAGAGGAGGAGGGGGATGAATGAGGGGAGAGGAGAGGGGGAGGAATGAATGAGGGAGGGGAGAGGGAGGGGAAATGAGGGGAGGAGGGGAGGGGGATGAATGAGGGGAGAGGAGGGGGAGGAATGAGGGGAGAGGAGGAGGGGGATGAATGAGGGAGGGGAGAGGAGGAGGGGGATGAATGAGGGGAGAGGAGGAGGGGGATGAATGAGTGGAGAGGAGGGGGGGAGGAATGAGGGGAGAGGAGGAGGGGGATGAATGAGGGGAGGGAGGAGGGGGAGGAATGAGGGGGGAGGGGGAGAATGAGGGGAGGGAGGAGGGGGAGGAATGAGGGGAGAGGAGGAGGGGATGAATGAGGGGAGAGGAGGAGGGGGATGAATGAGGGGAGAGGAGGAGGGGGATGAATGAGGGGAGAGGAGGGGGAGGAATGAGGGGAGAGGAGGAGGGGGATGAATGAGGGGAGAGGAGGAGGGGGAGGAATGAGGGGAGAGGGGGGAGGAATGAGGAGGAGGGGGAGGAATGAGGGGAGAGGAGGAGGGGAGGAATGGGGGAGAGGAGGAGGGGGAGGAATGAGGGGAGAGGAGGAGGGGGAGGAATGAGGGGAGAGGAGGAGGGGGATGAATGAGGGGAGGGAGGGGGAGGAATGGGGGAGAGGAGGAGAGGGAATGAGGGGAGGAGGGGGAGGAATGAGGGGAGAGGAGGAGGGGGATGAATGAGGGGAGAGGAGGAGGGGGATGAATGAGGGAGAGGAGGGAATGAGGGGAGAGGAGGAGGGGGATGAATGAGGGGAGAGGAGGAGAATGAGGGGAGGGAGGAGGGGGATGAATGAGGGGAGAGGAGGAGGGGGAGGAATGAGGGGAGAGGAGGAGGGGGATGAATGAGGGGAGAGGAGGAGGGGGATGAATGAGGGGAGAGGAGGGGAGGGGATGAATGAGGGGAGAGGAGGAGGGGGAGGGAATGAGGGGAGAGGAGGGGGAGGAATGAGGGGAGAGGAGGAGGGGGATGAATGAGGGGAGAGGAGGAGGAGGGATGAGGGGGAGGATGAGGGGAGAGGGGGAGGAATGAGGGGAGAGGAGGAGGGGGAGGAATGAGGGGAGAGGAGGAGGGGGAATGAGGGGAGAGGAGGAGGGGGATGAATGAGGGGAGAGGAGGAGGGAGGGGAGGGGGATGAATGAGGGGAGAGGAGGAGGGGGATGAATGAGGGGAGAGGAGGGGGGGAGGAATGAGGGGAGAGGAGGAGGGGGATGAATGAGGGGAGAGGAGGAGGGGGATGAATGAGGGGAGAGGAGGAGGATGAATGAGGGGAGAGGAGGGGGGGATGAATGAGGGGAGAGGAGAGGGGAGAATGAGGGGAGAGGAGGGGGGGAGGAATGAGGGGAGAGGAGGGGGAGGGGGATGAATGAGGGGAGAGAGGAGGGGGAATGAGGGGAGAGGAGGAGGGGGGATGAATGAGGGGAGAGGAGGAGGAGGAGAATGAGGGGAGAGGAGGAGGGGGATGAATGAGGGGAGAGGAGGAGGGGGATGAATGAGGGGAGAGGAGGAGGGGGAGGAATGAGGGAGAGAGGAGGGGGAGGAATGAGGGGAGAGGAGGAGGGGGATGAATGAGGGGAGAGGGGGAGGAGGGGGGGGAGGGGGGAGGAGGAATGAGGGAGAGAGGAGGGGGGGATGAATGAGGGGAGAGGAGGAGGAATGAGGGGAGAGGGAGGAGGGGGATGAATGAGGGGAGAGGAGGAGGGGGATGAATGAGGGGAGAGGAGGAGGGGATGAATGAGGGGAGAGGAGGAGGGGGATGAATGAGGGAGAGGAATGAGGGAATGAGGGGAGAGGAGGGGGATGAATGAGGAGGGGGGGGAGAATGAGGGGAGAGGAGGAGGGGGATGAATGAGGGGAGAGGAGGAGGGAGGAGAGGGGATGAGGAGGGAGGGGGGATGAATGAGGGGAGAGGAGGAGGGGGAGGAATGAGGGGAGAGGAGGAGGGGGAGGAATGAGGGGAGAGGAGGAGGGGGGAGAATGAGGGGAGAGGGGAGAGGGGGGGATGAATGAGGGAGAGGAGGAGGGGGATGAATGAGGGGAGGAGGAGGGGGATGAATGAGGGGAGAGGAGGAGGGGATGAGGGGAGAGGAGGAGGGGAGGAATGAGGGGAGAGGAGGGGGAGATGAATGAGGGGAGGAGGAGGGGGGATGAATGAGGGGAGAGGGGAGGAATGAGGGGAGGGAATGAGGGGAGAGGAGGAGGGGGATGAATGAGGGGAGAGGAGGAGGGGGATGGAATGAGGGGAGAGGGGGAGGAATGAGGGAGAGAATGAGGGGAGAGGAGGAGGGGGATGAATGAGGGGAGAGGAGGAGGGGGAGAATGAGGGAGAGGAGGAGGGGGAGGAATGAGGGGAGAGGAGGAGGGGATGGAATGAGGGGAGAGGAGGGGGGGATGAATGAGGGGAGAGGAGGAGGGGGATGAATGAGGGGAGAGGGGGTGGAGGGGGATGAATGAGGGGAGGAGAATGGGGAATGAGGGGAGAGGAGGAGGGGGGGATGAATGAGGGAGAGGAGGAGGGGGAGGAATGAGGGGAGAGGAGGAGGGGGATGAATGAGGGGAGAGGAGGAGGGAGGAATGAGGGGAGAGGAGGGGGAGGAGGGGAGAGGAGGAGGGGGATGAATGAGGGGAGAGGAGGAGGGGGATGAATGAGGGGAGAGGAGGGGGAGGAATGAGGGGAGAGGAGGAGGGGGATGAATGAGGGGAGAGGAGGAGGGGGAGGAATGAGGGGAGAGGAGGAGGGGGATGAATGAGGGAGAGGAGGAGGGGGATGAATGAGGGGAGAGGAGGGGAGGAATGAGGGGAGAGGAGGAGGGGGATGAATGAGGGGAGAGGAGGAGGGGGATGAATGAGGGGAGAGGAGGAGGGGGAGGAATGAGGGGAGAGGAGGAGGGGGATGAATGAGGGGAGAGGAGGAGGGGAGGAATGAGGGGAGAGGAGGAGGGGGATGAATGAGGGAGGGATGGATGAATGAGGGGAGAGGAGGGGGAGGAATGAATGAGGGGAGAGGAGGAGGGGGATGAATGAGGGGAGAGGAGGAGGGGGATGAATGAGGGGAGAGGAGGAGGGGGATGAATGAGGGGAGAGGAGGAGGGGGAGAATGAGGGGAGAGGAGGAGGGGGATGAATGAGGGGAGAGGAGGAGGGGAGGAATGAGGGGAGAGGAGGGGGGAGGAATGAGGGGAGAGGAGGGAGGGGGGGATGAATGAGGGGAGAGGAGGAGGGGGATGAATGAGGGGAGGAGGGGAGGGAGAATGAGGGGATGAATGAGGGAGGAGGGGGATGAATGAGGGGAGAGGAGGAGGGGGATGAATGAGGGGAGAGGAGGAGGGGAGAATGAGGGGAGAGGAAGGGGGAGGAATGAGGGGAGGAGGGGGAGGAATGAGGGGAGGGAGGAGGGGGAATGAGGGAGAGGAGGAGGGGGATGAATGAGGGGAGAGGAGGAGGGGATGAATGAGGGGAGAGGAGGAGGGGGATGAATGAGGGGAGAGGAGGGGGGAGGAATGAGGGGAGGGAGGAGGGGGATGAATGAGGGGAGAGGAGGAGGGGGAGGAATGAGGGGAGGAGGAGGATGAATGAGGGGAGAGGAGGAGGGGGATGAATGAGGGGAGAGGAGGAGGGGGAGAATGAGGGGAGAGGAGGAGGGGGAGGAATGAGGGGAGAGGAGGAGGGGGAGGAATGAGGGGAGAGGAGGAGGGGGATGAATGAGGGGAGAGGAGGGGGGGATGAATGAGGGGAGAGGAGGGGGAGGAAGGGGGGATGAATGAGGAGAGAGGGGATGAATGAGGGGAGAGGAGGAGGGGGGAGGATGAATGAGGGAGAGGAGGAGGGGGAGGGGGAGAGGAGGGGGAAATGAGGGAGAGGAGGAGGGGGATGAATGAGGGGAGAGGAGGAGGGGGATGAATGAGGGGAGAGGAGGAGGGGGATGAATGAGGGGAGAGGAGGAGGGGATGAATGAGGGGAGAATGAGGGAGGAGGGGGGGAGAATGAGGGGAGAGGAGGAGGGGGATGAATGAGGGGAGAGGAGGGGGGAGAATGAGGGGAGAGGAGGAGGGGGATGGAATGAGGGGAGAGGAGGAGGGGGAGGAATGAGGGAGAGGAGGGGGAGGAATGAGGGGAGAGGAGGGGGATGAATGAGGGGAGAGGAGGAGGGGGAGGAATGAGGGGAGAGGAGGAGGGGGATGAATGAGGGGAGAGGAGGAGGGGGAATGAGGGGAGAGGAGGAGGGGGATGAATGAGGGAGAGGAGGAGGGGGATGAATGAGGGGAGAGGAGGAGGGGGATGAATGAGGGGAGAGGAGGAGGGGGAGGAATGAATGAGGGGAGAGGAGGAGGGGGATGAATGAGGGGAGAGGAGGAGGGGATGAATGAGGGGAGAGGAGGGAGGGGATGAAGAGGAGGGGGGGATGAATGGGGGAGGAGGGGAATGGGGGAGGAATGAGGGGAGAGGAGGAGGGGGATGAATGAGGGGAGAGGAGGAGGGGGAGAGAATGAGGGGAGAGGAGGAGGGGATGAATGAGAGGAGGAGGAGGGAGGAAGGAATGAGGGAGGAGGAGGGGGAGGAATGAGGGGAGAGGAGGAGGGGGATGAATGAGGGGAGAGGAGGGGATGAATGAGGGGAGGGAGGAGGGGATGAATGAGGGGAGAGGAGGAGGGGGATGAATGAGGGGAGAGGAGGAGGAATGAGGAGGGAATGAGGGGAGAATGAGGGGAGAGGAGGGGGAGGAATGAGGGGAGGAGGAGGAGGGGGATGAGGGAGGGGGAGAGGAGGGGGATGAATGAGGGGAGAGGAGGAGGGGGATGAATGAGGGGAGGAGGAGGGGGAGGAATGAGGGGAGAGGAGGAGGGGGATGAATGAGGGGAGAGGAGGAGGGGGATGAATGAGGGGAGAGGAGGAGGGGGAGGAATGAGGGGAGAGGGAGGAGGGGGGATGAATGAGGGGAGAGGAGGAGGAGGGGGGATGAATGAGGGGAGAGGAGGAGGGGGAGGAATGAGGGGAGAGGGGGGAGGAGGGGATGAATGAGGGGAGAGGAGGAGGGGGAGGGGGGAGGAGGAATGAGGGAGAGGGAGGAGGGGGATGAATGAGGGGAGGGGGGAGGGAATGAGGGGAGGAGGAGGATGAATGAGGGGAGAGGAGGAGGGGGATGAATGAGGGAGAGGAGGAGGGAGGAATGAGGGAGAGAGGAGGGGATGAATGAGGGGAGAGGAGGAGGGGGAGGAATGAGGGGAGAGGAGGAGGGGAGGAATGAGGGGAGAGGAGAGGGGGAGAATGAGGGGATGAATGAGGGAGAGGAGGAGGGGGATGAATGAGGGGAGAGGAGGGGGAGGAATGAGGGGAGAGGAGGAGGGGGATGAATGAGGGGAGGAGGGAGGGAGGGGAGAATGAGGGGAGGAGGAGGGGGATGAATGAGGGGAGAGGAGGAGGGGGATGAATGAGGGGAGAGGAGGGGGGGGAATGAGGGGAGAGGAGGGGGGAGGGAGGGAGAGAATGAGGGGAGAATGGGGAGGAGGGGGGGATGAATGAGGGGAGAGGAGGAGGGGGAGGAATGAGGGGAGAGGAGGAGGGGGATGAATGGGGGAGAGGAATGAGGATGAATGAGGGGAGAGGAGGGGAGGGGGGGGGATGAATGAGGGGAGAGGAGGAGGGGGAGGAATGAGGGGAGAGGAGGAGGGGGAGGAATGAGGGGAGAGGAGGAGGGGAGGAATGAGGGGAGAGGAGGAGGGGGATGAATGAGGGGAGAGGAGGAGGGGGAGAATGAGGGGAGGGGAGGAGGGGGATGAATGAGGGGAGAGGGAGGGGGAGGAATGAGGGGAGAGGAGGGGGGGATGAATGAGGGGAGAGGAGGAGGGGGATGAATGAGGGAGAGGAGGAGGGGGAGAATGAGGGGAGAGGAGGAGGGGGAGGGAATGAGGGGAGAGGAGGGGGAGAATGAGGGGAGAGAGGGGGGATGAATGAGGGGAGGAGGAGGGGGAGGAATGAGGGGAGAGGAGGGGAGGGGGATGAATGAGGGGAGGGGGAGGAGGAGGGGGAGAATGAGGGGAGAGGAGGAGGGGATGAATGAGGGGAGAGGAGGAGGGGGAGGAATGAGGGGAGAGGAGGGAGGGGGATGAATGAGGGGAGAGGAGGAGGGGGATGAATGAGGGGAGAGGAGGAGGGGGAGGAATGAGGGGAGAGGAGGAGGGGGATGAATGAGGGGAGGGAGGAGGAGGGGGATGAATGAGGGAGAGGAATGAGGGGAGAGGGGGATGAATGAGGGGAGGAGGAGGGGAGGGGGAGGAATGAGGGGAGAGGAGGGGAGGAATGAGGGGAGAGGAGGAGGGGGATGAATGAGGGGAGAGGAGGAGGGGGATGAATGAGGGGAGAGGAGGAGGGGATGAATGAGGGGAGAGGAGGGGGGGGATGAATGAGGGGAGAGGAGGAGGGGGAGGAATGAGGGGAGAGGAGGAGGGGAGAATGAGGGGAGAGGAGGAGGGGGATGAATGAGGGGAGAGGAGGGGGAGGAATGAGGGGAGAGGAGGAGGGGGGATGAATGAGGGGAGAGGAGGAGGGGGAGAATGAGGGGAGAGGAGGGGGGGATGAATGAGGGGAGAGGAGGAGGGGAGAGGGGGAGAATGAGGGAGGGGGGGGATGAATGAGGGGGAGAATGAGGGGAGAGAGGGGGAGGAATGAGGGGAGAGGAGGAGGGGGAGGAATGAGGGGAGAGGAGGAGGGGGAGAATGATGAGGGGAGAGGGGGAGGAGGGGGATGAATGAGGGAGAGGAGGAGGGGGGAGGAGGGGAGGGGGATGAATGAGGGGATGAGGAGGAGGGGGAGGAATGAGGGGAGAGGAGGAGGGGAGGAATGAGGGGAGAGGAGGAGGGAGGAATGGAATGAGGGGAGAGGAGGAGGGAGGGGAGAGGAATGAGGGGATGAATGGGGGAGGGAGGGGGAGGAATGAGGGAGAGGAGGAGGGGGATGAATGAGGGGAGAGGAGGAGGGGGAGGAATGAGGGGAGAGGGAGGAGGGGGATGAATGAGGGGAGAGGAGGAGGGGGAGGAATGAGGGGAGAGGAGGAGGGGGAGGAATGAGGGGAGAGGAGGAGGGGGGAGGGGGAGAGAATGAGGGGAGAGGAGGGGGAGGAATGAGGGGAGAGGAGGAGGGGAGGAATGAGGGGAGAGGAGGAGGGGGGAATGAGGGGAGAGGAGGAGGGGGATGAATGAGGGAGAGGAGGAGGGGGATGAATGAGGGGAGAGGAGGGGGGAGGAATGAGGGGAGAGGAGGAGGGGGGAATGAATGAGGGGAGAGGAGGAGGGGAGGAATGAGGGGAGAGGAGGAGGGGGATGAATGAGGGGAGAGGAGGAGGGGGATGAATGAGGGGAGAGGAGGGGGAGGAGAGGGGAGAGGAGGAGGGGGATGAATGAGGGGAGAGGAGGAGGGGGATGAATGAGGGGAGAGGAGGAGGGGGATGAATGAGGGGAGAGGAGGAGGGGGATGAATGAGGGGAGAGGAGGAGGGGGGAGGAATGAGGGGAGAGGAGGAGAGAGGGGGAGGAATGAGGGGAGAGGAGGAGGGGGAGGAATGAGGGGAGAGGAGGAGGGGAGAATGAGGGGAGAGGAGGAGGGGAGAATGAGGGGAGAGGAGGAGGGGGATGAATGAGGGGAGAGGAGGAATGAGGGGGATGAATGAGGGGAGAGGAGGAGGGGGAGAGGAATGAGGGGAGAGGAGGAGGGGGAGGAATGAGGGGAGGAGGAGGGGGAGGAATGAGGGGAGAGGAGGAGGGGGATGAATGAGGGGAGAGGAGGAGGGGGATGAATGAGGGGAGTGGAGGGGGAGGGGGATGAATGAGGAGGGGGATGAATGAGGGGAGAGGAGGGGGATGAATGAGGGGAGAGGAGGAGGGGAGGAATGAGGGGAGAGGAGGAGGGGGAGGAATGAGGGGAGAGGAGGAGGGGGAGGAATGAGGGGAGAGGAGGAGGGGGATGAATGAGGGGAGAGGAGAGGGGAATGAGGGGAAGGAGGAGAGGGGAGAGGAGGAGGGGGATGAATGAGGGGAGAGGAGGAGGGGGATGAATGAGGGAGAGGAGGAGGGGGATGAATGAGGGAGAGGAGGAGGGGGATGAATGAGGGGAGAGGAGGAGGGGGATGAATGAGGGGAGAGGAGGAGGGGGAGGAATGAGGGAGAGGAGGAGGGGAGAATGAGGGGAGAGGAGGAGGGGATGAATGAGGGGAGAGGAGGAGGGGGAGGAATGAGGGGAGAGGAGGAGGGGGAGGAATGAGGGGAGAGGAGGAGGGGGAATGAGGGGAGAGGAGGAGGGGGATGAATGAGGGGAGAGGAGGAGGGGGATGAATGAGGGGAGAGGAGGAGGGGGATGAATGAGGGGGAGGAATGAGGAGGGGGATGAATGAGGGGAGAGGAGGAGGGGGAGGAATGAGGGGAGAGGAGGAGGGGGAGAATGAGGGGAGGGAGAGGGGGAGAATGAGGGGAGAGGAGGAGGGGGAGGAATGAGGGGAGAGGAGGAGGGGATGAATGAGGGGAGAGGAGGAGGGGGAGGAATGAGGGGAGAGGAGGAGGGGGAGGAATGAGGGGAGAGGAGGAGGGGGATGAATGAGGGAGAGGGAGGAGGGGGATGAATGAGGGGAGAGGAGGAGGGGGAGGAATGAGGGGAGAGGAGGGGGGGAGGAATGAGGGGAGAGGAGGAGGGGGATGAATGAGGGGAGAGGAGGAGGGGGATGAATGAGGGGAGAGGAGGAGGGGGATGAATGAGGGGAGAGGAGGAGGGGATGAATGAGGGGAGAGGAGGGGGAGGAATGAGGGGAGAGGAGGAGGGGATGAATGAGGGGAGAGGAGGAGGGGGAGGAATGAGGGGAGAGGAGGAGGGGGAGGAATGAGGGGAGAGGAGGAGGGGGATGAATGAGGGGAGAGGAGGAGGGGGGATGAATGAGGGGAGGGAGAGGAGGGGGGGATGAATGAGGGGAGAGGAGGAGGGGGATGAATGAGGGGAGAGGAGGAGGGGGAGGAATGAGGGGAGAGGAGGAGGGGGAGGAATGAGGGAGAGGAGGAGGGGAGGAATGAGGGGAGAGGAGGAGGGGGATGAATGAGGGGAGAGGAGGAGGGGGGATGAATGAGGGGAGAGGGGGAGGGGGGATGAATGAGGGGAGAGGAGGGGGGGAGGAATGAGGGGAGAGGAGGAGGGGGATGAATGAGGGGAGAGGAGGGGAGGGGGAGGAATGAGGGGAGAGGAGGAGGGGGGATGAATGAGGGGAGAGGAGGAGGGGGATGAATGAGGGGAGGAGGAGGGGGAGGAATGAGGGGAGAGGAGGAGGGGGAGAATGAGGGGAGAGGAGGAGGGGGAGGAATGAGGGGAGAGGAGGAGGGGGAGGAATGAGGGGAGAGGAGGAGGGGGATGAATGAGGGGAGAGGAGGAGGGGGATGAATGAGGGGAGAGGAGGAGGGGGAGGAATGAGGGAGAGGAGGAGGGGGAGGAATGAGGGGAGAGGAGGAGGGGATGAATGAGGGGAGAGGAGGAGGGGATGAATGAGGGGAGAGGAGGGGGAGGAATGAGGGGGAGAGGGGGAGGAGGGGGATGAATGAGGGGAGAGGAGGAGGGGGAGGAATGAGGGGAGAGGAGGAGGGGAGAATGAGGGGAGAGGAGGAGGGGGATGAATGAGGGGAGAGGAGGAGGGGGAGGAATGAGGGGAGAGGAGGAGGGGATGAATGAGGGGAGAGGAGGAGGAATGAGGGAGAGGAGGAGGGGGATGGAATGAGGGGAGAGGAGGAGGGGGATGAATGAGGGGAGAGGAGGAGGGGGAGGAATGAGGGGAGAGGAGGAGGGGGAGGAATGAGGGGAGAGGAGGAGGGGGATGAGGAATGAGGGGAATGAGGAGGAGGGGGATGAATGAGGGAGAGAGGAGGAGGGGGAGAATGAGGGGAGAGGAGGAGGGGGAGGAATGAGGGGAGAGGAGGAGGGGGATGAATGAGGGGAGAGGAGGGGAGGGGGAGGAATGAGGGGAGAGGAGGAGGGGGGATGAATGAGGGAGAGGAGGAGGGGGGATGAATGAGGGGAGAGGAGGAGGGGGAGGAATGAGGGGAGAGGAGGGGGGGAGGAATGAGGGGAGAGGAGGAGGGGGATGAAATGAGGGGAGAGGAGGAGGGGGATGAATGAGGGAGAGGAGGAGGGGATGAATGAGGGGAGAGGAGGAGGGGGAGGAATGAGGGGAGAGGAGGAGGGGGATGAATGAGGGGAGAGGAGGAGGGGGAGGAATGAGGGGAGAGGAGGAGGGGGAGGAATGAGGGGACAGGAGAGGATATGAGGGGATGAATGAGGGGAGAGGAGGAGGGGGGAGGAATGAGGGGAGAGGAGGAGGGGGAGGAATGAGGGGAGAGGAGGAGGGGATGAATGAGGGGAGAGGAGGAGGGGAGGAATGAGGGGAGAGGAGGAGGGGGGAAATGAGGGGAGAGGAGGAGGGGGAATGAGGGGAGATGAGGGGAAAGAGGAGGAGGGGAGGAATGAGGGGAGAGGAGGAGGGGAATGATGAGATGAGGGGAGAGGGGAGAGAGGAGGAGGGGGATGAATGAGGGGAGAGGAGGAGGGGGATGAATGAGGGGAGAGGAGGAGGGGACAATGAGGGGAGAGGAGGGGGGGAGGAATGAGGGGAGAGGAGGAGGGGGATGAATGAGGGGAGAGGAGGAGGGGGATGAATGAGGGAGAGGGGGAGGAGGGGGAGGAATGAATGAGGGAGAGGAGGAGGGGGAGGAATGAGGGTAGAGGAGGAGGGGGATGAATGAGGGGAGAGGATGATAGGGAGGAATGAGGGGAGAGGAGGAGGGGGAGGAATGAGGGGAGAGGAGGGGGGGAGAATGAGGGGAGGGAGGAGGGGGAGGAATGAGGGGAGAGGAGGGGGGGAGGAATGAGGGGAGAGGAGGAGGGGAGGAATGAGGGGAGAGAGGAGGGGGAGGAATGAGGGGAGAGGAGGAGGGGGATGAATGAGGGGAGAGGAGGAGGGGGATGAATGAGGGGAGAGGAGGAGGGGAAGAATGAGGGGAGAGGAGGAGGGGGAAGAATGAGCCATTGGAAACTGGGGATTATTAGGTGACCGTGATGGTTTGAGGGCCAGATTGGGAATTTAGCCAGGACACCGGGGTTAACACCCCTACTCTTAGCGAAACAGCAGCCCTCGGTCTCTGTACAGTGGTTCCTCCTTTAAAAGTTGGGTCATACTGCGGCCTTTCTGTGGCACGTCATTTAATTGTCAGTATTTTTTTTTATTGCTAATTTGACCCCCAGAGAAGCAAATCAAATCAAATGTTATTTGTCACATACACATGGTTAGCAGATGTTAATGCGAGTGTAGCGAAATGCTTGTGCTTCTAGTTCCGACAATGCAGTGATAACCAACAAGTAATCTAACTAACAATTCCAAAACTACTGTCTTATACACAGTGTAAGTTGATAAAGAATATGTACATAAAGATATATGAATGAGTGATGGTACAGAGCAGCATGGGCAAGATACAGTAGATGGTATCGAGTACAGTATATACATATGAGATGAGTATGTAAACAAAGTGGCATAGTTAAAGTGGCTAGTGATACATGTATTACATAAGGATGCAGTAGATGATATAGAGTACAGTATATACGTATGCATATGAGATGAATAATGTAGGGTAAGTAACATTATATAAGGTAGCATTGTTTAAAGTGGCTAGTGATATATTTTACATCAATTCCCATCAATTCCCATTATTAAAGTGGCTGGAGTTGAGTCAGTGTGTTGGCAGCAGCCAGTCAATGTTAGTGGTGGCTGTTTAACAGTCTGATGGCCTTGAGATAGAAGCTGTTTTTCAGTCTGATGGCCTTGAGATAGAAGCTGTTTTTCAGTCTGATGGCCTTGAGATAGAAGCTGTTTAACAGTCTGATGGCCTTGAGATAGAAGCTGTTTTTCAGTCTCTCGGTCCCAGCTTTGATGCACCTGTACTGACCTTGCCTTCTGGATGATAGCGGGGTGAACAGGCAGTGGCTCGGGTGGTTGTTGTCCTTGATGATCTTTATGGCCTTCCTGTAACATCGGGTGGTGTAGGTGTCCTGGAGGGCAGGTAGTTTGCCCCCGGTGATGCGTTGTGCAGACCTCACTACCCTCTGGAGAGCCTTACGGTTGAGGCGGAGCAGAAACCGTACCAGGCGGTGATACAGCCCGCCAGGATGCTCTCGATTGTGCATCTGTAGAAGTTTGTGAGTGCTTTTGGTGACATGTCGAATTTCTTCAGCCTCCTGAGGTTGAAGAGGCGCTGCTGCACCTTCTTCACGATGCTGTCTATGTGGGTGGACCAATTCAGTTTGTCTGTGATGTGTACGCGAGGAACTTAAAACATGCTACCCTCTCTCTCCACTACTGTTCCATCGATGTGGATAGGGGGGTGTTCCCTCTGCTGTTTCCTGAAGTCCTCACTCATCTCCTTAGTTTTGTTTGACGTTGAGTGTGAGGTTATTTTCCTGACACCACACTCCGAGGGCCCTCACCTACTCCCTGTAGGCCGTCTCGTCGTTGTTGGTAATCAAGCCTACCACTGTTGTGTCGTCCGCAAACTTGATGATTGAGTTGGAGGCGTGCGTGGCCACGCAGTCGTGGGTGAACAGGGAGTACAGGAGAGGGCTGAGAACACATCCTTGTGGGGCCCCAGTGTTGAGGATCAGCGGGGTGGAGAAGTTGTTAACTACCCTCACCACCTGAGGGCGGCCTGTCAGTAAGTCCAGTACCCAGTTGCACAGGGCGGGGTTGAGATCCAGGGCCTCGAGCTTAACTTGTTATGACTGCAATCCCGATATCGGGATAAGTGTCATCAACAACCGCTGAATAGCATAGCGCTACATTCAATAAATATTACTACAAATATTGATATTCATGAAATCACAAGTGCAAAATAGGAAAACACAGCTTAGCCTTTTGTTAATCCACCTGTCAGATTTTGAAATGATGCTTTACAGCGAAAGCAATCCAAGCGTTTGTGTAAATTTATCAATGGCATAACAAAACATTATGTACACTAAGCATTAAGTAGCTCGGTCACGAAAATCAGAAAAGCAATCAAATTAATCGTTTACCTTATCTTTTTTGACATCAGATAAAGATTCCAAAATAGTTTTGTTTGTCGCGTTACAGAAATCACAGGAGAATAGCTCACGAAACCCACAGTTACAGTTTCAAATGTCAAATGTCAAACTTTTTATAATCAATCCTTAGGTTGTTTTTAAAATATATAATCGATAATATATCAACCGCAAATGTCTTTCACAGTAGGAGAGGGGAAAACAATGGCTGTCCAAACTCTGTTGCGCGAGCAGCAAAACTCATGTGACCACTTGACGCGATGTTATCTTTCTGGCTCATTTTTCAAAATAAAAGCCTGAAACTATGTCTGAAACTGTTGACACCTTGAGGAAGCGATAGGAAAGGGAATCTGGTTCATATCCCTTTAAATCCAGCAAAGGGCGGCTATGGAACATGGAGTTTTCAAAATAGAAGCCACTTCCTGTTTTGTTTTTCCTCAGGGTTTCGCCTGCAATATCAGATCTGTTATACTCACAGACAATATTTGGACAGTTTTGGAAACTTTAAAGTGTTTTCTAACCAATATTAATAATAATAAGCATATATTAGCAACTGAGACTGAGGAGCTGGCCGTTTAAAATGGGCACCTTTTCATCCAAGCTACTCAAGCTATGGCCCCTGCAGCCATAAAAAGTTAATGACGAGTTTGGAGGGTACTATGGTGTTAAATGCTGAGCTGTAGTCGATGAACAGCATTCTTACATAGGTATTCATCCTGTCCAGATGGGTTAGGACAGTGTGCAGTGTGATTGCGATTGCGTTGTCTGTGGACCTATTGGGGCGGTAAGCAAATTGGAGAGGGTCTAGGGTGTCAGGTAGGGTGGAGGTGATATGGTGCTTGACTAGTCTCTCAAAGCACTTCATGATGACAGAAGTGAGTGCTACGGGGCGGTAGTCATTTAGCTCAGTTACCTTAGCTTTCTGGGAACAGGAACAATGGTGGCCCTCTTGAAGCATGTGGGAACAGCAGACTGGGATAAGGATTGATTGAATATGTCCGTAAACACACCGGCCAGCTGGTCTGCGCATGCTCTGAGGACAGGGGATGCCGTCTGGGCCTGCAGTCTTGCGAGGGTTAACAATGATCCAGGGTTTTTCCAGCCCGTGTGGCGCAATCGATACGCTGATAGAATTTAGGGAGCCTTGTTTTCAGATTAGCCTTGTTAAAATCCCCAGCTACAAAAAAAATGCAGACTCAGGATATGTGGTTTCCAGTTTACATAGAGTCGAATGAGGTTCTTTCAGGGCCATCGATGTGTCTGATTGGCGGGAATATATACGGCTGTGATAATGATCGAAGAGAATTCTCTTGGTAGATAATGCATTTGATCGTAAGGAATTCTAGGTCAGGTGAACAAAAGGACTTGAGTTCCTGTATGTTGTTATGATCACACCATGAGTCATTAATCATAAGGCATCCCCCCCCCGCCCTTCTTCTTCCCAATGAGATGTTTGTTTCTGTAGGAGTGATGCGTGAAGAAACCGGGTGGCTGTACTGTCTCTGAAACATACCCCGAGTGAGCCATGTTTCCGTGAAACAGAGAATGTTACAATCTCTGATGTCTCTCTGGAAGGCAACCCTTGCTTTGATTTCGTCTACCTTGTTGTCAAGAGACTGGACATTGGCGAGTAGTATGCTCGGGAGTGGTGAGCGATGTGCCCGTCTACGGAGCCTGACGAGAAGACCGCTCCGTCTGCCCCTTCTACGGCGCCGTTGTTTGGGTCGATGCAAGAAATAACAACGTAAGAAATAACACATAAAAAAAACGAAATACTGCATAGTTTCCTAGGAACGTGAAGCGAGGCGGCCATCTCTGTCGGTGCCGGAAGTAATGACTAGATGTAGTAAAATTAGCCTAATGTTAACTAGAGGTACTAATGTTAGCCTAATGTTAACTAGATGTACTAACGTTAGCCTAATGTTAACTAGATGTAGTAACATTAGCCTAATGTTAACTAGATGTAGTAACATTAGCCTAATGTTAACTAGATGTAGTAATGTTAGGATAATGTTAACTAGATGTAGTAATGTTAGCCTAATGTTAACTAGATGTAGTAACATTAGCCTAATGTTAACTAGATGTAGTAACGTTAGCCTAATGTTAACTAGATGTAGTAACGTCAGGATAATGTTAAATAGATGTAGTAATGTCAAGTTAAATGTTAACTAGATTTAGTAACGTTAGGATAATGTTAACTAGATGTAGTAATGTTAGCCTAATGTTAACTAGATGTAGTAACATTAGCCTAATGTTAACTAGATGTAGTAACATTAGCCTAATGTTAACTAGATGTAGTAATGTCAGGATAATGTTAACTAGATGTAGTAACTAGATGTAGTAATGGCAGGATAATGTTAACTAGATGTAGTAACTAGATGTAGTAATGTCAGGATAATGTTAACTAGATGTAGTAACTAGATGTAGTAATGTCAGGATAATGTTAACTAGATGTAGTAACTAGATGTTGTAATGTCAGGATAATGTTAACTAGATGGTGTAATGTCAGGATAATGTTAACTAGATGTAGTAACATCAGGATAATGTTAACTAGATTTAGTAACGTTAGGATAATGTTAACTAGATGTACTAACGTTAGCCTAATGATAACTAGATGTAGTAATGTTAGCCTAATGTTAACTAGATGTAGTAACGTTAGCCTAATGTTAACTAGATGTATTAACGTTAGGATAATGTTAACTAGATGTAGTAACTTGATGTAGTAACGTCAGGATAATGTTAACTAGATTTAATAACATTAGCCTAATGTTAACTAGATGTGGTAACATCAGGATAATGTTAACTAGAGGTACTAATGTTAGCCTAATGTTAACTAGATGTACTAACGTTAGCCTAATGTTAACTAGATGTACTAATGTTAGCCTAATGTTAACTAGATGTACTAACGTTAGCCTAATGTTAACTAGATGTACTAACGTTAGCCTAATGTTAACTAGATGTAGTAACGTTAGCCTAATGTTAACTAGATGTAGTAACGTCAGGATAATGTTAACTAGATGTAGTAACGTTAGCCTAATGTTAACTAGATGTAGTAACGTCAGGATAATGTTAACTAGATGTTGTAACGTCAGGATAATGTTAACTAGATGTAATAACTACATGTAATAGTAAGGTCGGGATAATGTTAACTAGATTTAATAACATTAGCCTAAGGTTAACTAGATGTAGTAACATCAGGATAATGTTAACTAGATGTAGTAACATTAGCCTAATGTTAACTAGATGTAGTAAGGTCAGGATAATGTTAACTAGATGTAGTAACTTTAGCCTAATGTTAACTAGCTGATCTGAGAGGTAGGTAGTTCAAAATGCAGCTAGATGCAGAAGGCTAATGTTAACTAGCTGGCCTGGGAGGATGGATGTTCAATATGTAACTAGATGTAGTAACGTTAGGATAATGTTAACTAGCTGGCCTGGGGCATCGTTGCCCATGAACGGAAGTTAGGCTAGCGGGCAAGCATTTTAGCCAAGTAGTCTAGGACAACAAAAAATGAAAGCGTGTACTGTCTGACAGTCATAGACCGTTTAGTCAAAATGAAAGAGAGATGTTTCTCTACAAGTAGGGTGACTCAGTGGGGTGACTCAGCAGGGTGACAGCAGGGTGACTCAGTGGGGTGACTCAGTAGGGTGACTCAGTGGGGTGACTCAGCGGGGTGACTCAGTGGGGTGACTCAGTGGAGTGACTCTGTGGGGTGACTCAGTGGGGTGACTCAGTAGGTGGACTCAGTGGGGTGACTCAGTGGGGTGACTCAGTGGGGTGACTCAGTGGGGTGACTCAGTAGGTGGACTCAGTGGGGTGACTGGGGTGGACTCAGTGGGGTGACTCAGTGGGGTGACTCAGTGACTCAGTGGAGTGACTCTGTGGGGTGACTCAGTGGGGTGACTCAGTAGGTGGACTCAGTGGGGTGACTCAGTAGGTTGACTCAGTAGGGTGACTCAGTGGGGTGACTCAGTGGAGTGACTCTGTGGGGTGACTCAGTGAGGTGACTCAGTAGGTGGACTCAGTGGGGTGACTCAGTGGGGTGACTCAGTGGGGTGACTCAGTAGGTGGACTCAGTGGGGTGACTCAGTGGGGTGACTCAGTGGGGTGACTCAGTAGGTGGACTCAGTGGGGTGACTCAGTGGGGTGACTCAGTAGGTGGACTCAGTGGGGTGACTCAGTAGGTTGACTCAGTAGGGTGACTCAGTGGGGTGACTCAGTGGGGTGACTCAGTAGGTTGACTCAGTGGGGTGACTCAGTGGGGTGACTCAGTAGGTGGACTCAGTGGGGTGACTCAGTGGGGTGACTCAGTGGGGTGACTCAGTAGGGTGACTCAGTAGGGTGACTCAGTGGGGTGACTCAGTGGAGAGACTCTGTGGAGTGACTCAGTGGGGTGACTCAGTAGGTGGACTCAGTGGGGTGACTCAGTGGGGTGACTCAGTGGGGTGACTCAGTAGGGTGACTCAGTGGGGTGACTCAGTGGGGTGACTCAGTAGGTGGACTCAGTGGGGTGACTCAGTGGGGTGACTCAGTGGGGTGACTCAGTGGAGTGACTCTGTGGGGTGACTCAGTGGGGTGACTCAGTAGGTGGACTCAGTGGGGTGACTCAGTGGGGTGACTCAGTAGGTTGACTCAGTGGGGTGACTCAGTGGGGTGACTCAGTAGGTGGACTCAGTGGGGTGACTCAGTGGGGTGACTCAGTGGGGTGACTCAGTAGGTTGACTCAGTAGGGTGACTCAGTGGGGTGACTCAGTGGAGTGACTCTGTGGAGTGACTCAGTGGGGTGACTCAGTGGGGTGACTCAGTGGGGTGACTCAGTAGGTGGACTCAGTGGGGTGACTCAGTGGGGTGACTCAGTAGGTGGACTCAGTGGGGTGACTCAGTGGGGTGACTCAGTAGGGTGACTCAGTAGGGTGACTCAGTAGGGTGACTCAGTGGGGTGACTCAGTGGGGTGACTCAGTAGGAGGACTCAGTGGGGTGACTCAGTGGGGTGACTCAGTGGGGTGACTCAGTGGAGTGACTCTGTGGGGTGACTCAGTGGGGTGACTCAGTAGGTTGACTCAGTGGGGTGACTCAGTGGGGTGACTCAGTGGGGTGACTCAGTGCGGTGACTCAGTAGGTGGACTCAGTGGGGTGACTCAGTAGGTGGACTCAGTGGGGTGACTCAGTAGGTGGACTCAGTGCGGTGACTCAGTAGGTGGACTCAGTGGGGTGACTCAGTGGGGTGACTCAGTGGGGTGACTCAGTGCGGTGACTCAGTAGGTGGACTCAGTGGGGTGACTCAGTAGGTTGACTCAGTGGGGTGACTCAGTGGGGTGACTCAGTGGGTGACTCAGTGGGGTGACTCAGTGGGGTGACTCAATAGGTGGACTCAGTGGGGTGACTCAGTGGGGTGACTCAGTGGGGTGACTCAGTGGGGTGGACTCAGTGGGTGACTCAGTGGGGTGACTCAGTGGAGTGACTCAGTGGGGTGACTCAGTGGGGTGACTCAGTGGGGTGACTCAGTGGGGTGACTCAGTGGGGTGACTCAGTGGGGTGACTCAGTGGGGTGACTCAGTAGGTGGACTCAGTGGGGTGACTCAGTGGGGTGACTCAGTGGGGTGACTCAGGTGGACTCAGGTGACTCAGTAGGTGGACTCAGTGGGGTGACTCAGTGGTGGACTCAGTGGGGTGACTCAGTGGTGTGACTCAGTGGGGTGACTCAGTAGGTGGACTCAGTGGACTCAGTGGGTGAATCAGTGGGTGACTCAGTGGGTGACTCAGTGGACTCAGTGGGGTGACTCAGTAGGTGACTCAGTGGGGTGACTCAGTGGGGTGACTCAGTGGGGTGACTCAGTAGGTTGACTCAGTGGGGTGGGTGACTCAGTGGGTGGACTCAGTAGGGTGACTCAGTGGGGTGACTCAGGGGTGACTCAGGGTGACTCAGTGGGGTGACTCAGTAGGTGGACTCAGTGGGGTGACTCAGTGGGGTGACTCAGTGGGGTGACTCAGTGGAGTGACTCTGTGGGGTGACTCAGTGGGGGTGACTCAGTGGGGTGACTCAGTAGGTTGACTCAGTGGGGTGACTCAGTGGGGTGACTCAGTAGGTGGACTCAGTGGGGTGACTCAGTGGGGTGACTCAGTGGGGTGACTCAGTAGGTGGACTCAGTGGGGTCACTCAGTAGGGTGACTCAGTAGGGTGACTCAACATGTTTGTTCTACTCCATATATGACATAAAGGACATGTGTAATCAGGAGCATGTCTACTCCTTAGCTCTAACAGAATTTCAGACATCCAGAAGTCTATAAAGATATCTGACCCTTTCCCCCGGTGCTTTCTCTCCTTCACTCCCACTCTCATATGATAGAAGGGGATTTCTGATGGAATTTTCACTTTATTTCCTGGAGTTTCCGTTGTTAAAGAATCTGTTCCGAATTACCCTTGACCTGCATCGCACACATTTCTCTCCCTCCATCTCTCTCTCTCCCTCCCCCTTTCTCTCCCTCCATCTCTCTCCCCTCCATCTCTCTCTCTCTCCCCCCCTCTCTCTCCCTCCATCTCTCTCTCCCTCCCCTTTCTCTCCCTCCACCTCTCTCTCCCCTCCCCCTCTCTCTCCCTCCATCTCTTTCTCCCTCCCCCTCTCTCTCCCTCCACCTCTCTCTCCCTCCATCTCTCTCCCCTCCCCCTTTCTCTCCCTCCATCTCTCTCTCTCCCTCCATCTCTCTCTCCCCCTCCATCTCTCTCTCCCTCCCCCTCTCTCTCCCTCCCCTTTCTCTCCCTCCATCTCTCTCTCTCCCTCCCCTTTCTCTCCCCTCCACCTCTCTCTCCCTCCCCCTCTCTCTCACTCCCCCTCTCTCTCCCTCCATCTCTTTCTCCCTCCCCCTCTCTCTCCCTCCACCTCTCTCTCCCTCCATCTCTCTCTCCCTCCCCCTTTCTCTCCCTCCATCTCTCTCTCTCCCTCCATCTCTTTCTCTCCCTCCATCTTTCTCTCCCTTCATCTCTCTCTCTCCCTCCATCTCTCTCCCTCCAACTCTCTCTCCCTCCACCTCTCTCTCCTCCCTCTCTTTCTCCCTCCCCCCTTTTGCTCCCTCCATCTCTCTCTCTCCCTCCATCTCTCTCTCCCTCCACCTCTCTCTCCCTCCACCTCTCTATCCCTCCACCTCTCTCTCTCAATCTCTCTCTCTCTCCCCTCCATCTCTCGCTCCCTTCCCTTTCTCTGCCTCCATCTCTCTCTCCCTCCACCTCTCTCCTCCATCTCCTCCACCTCCATCCATCTCTCTCTCGCTCCACCTCCCTCTCCCTCCACCTCTCTACCCCATCTCTCTCTCCCTCCCCTTTCTCTCCCCCTCCATCCATCTCTCTCTCCCTCCACCTCTCTCTCCCCCATCTCTCTCTCCCTCCATCTCTCTCCCCCCCACCTCCCCCCACCCCTCTCCCCCACCTCTCTCTCCCCCCACCCCCCACCTCTCTCCCCTCCATCTCTCTCTCCCTCCACCTCTCTCTCCCTCCACCTCCCCCACCTCTCTCCCTCCCACCTCTCTCTCCCTCCACCTCTCTCTCCCCATCTCTCTCTCCCTCCATATCTCTCTCCCCCACCTCTCCCCCCACCCCTCTCTCCCTCCCCCTTTCTCTCCCTCCATCTCTCTCTCTCCCTCCATCTCTCTCTCTCCCTCCATCTCTCTCTCCCTCCCCCTCGCTCTCCCTCCCCCTTTCTCTCCCTCCATCTCTCTCTCCCTCCCATTTCTCTCCCTCCACCTCTCTCTCCCCTCCCCTCTCTCTCACTCCCCCTCTCTCTCCCTCCATCTCTTTCTCCCTCCCCCCACCTCTCTCTCCCTCCACCTCTCTCTCCCCTCCATCTCTCTCCCCCCCCTTTCTCTCCCTCCATCTCTCTCTCTCCCTCCACCTCTCTCTCCCTCCATCTCTCTCTCCCTCCCCCTTTCTCTCCCTCCATCTCTCTCTCTCCCTCCACCTCTCTCTCCCTCCAACTCTCTCTCCCTCCCCCTTTTGCTCCCTCCATCTCTCTCTCAATCTCTCTCTCTCAATCTCTCTCTCTCTCTCTCCATCCATCTCTCTCCCTCCAACTCTCTCTCCCTCCCCCTTTTGCTCCCTCCATCTCTCTCTCTCCCTCCACCTCTCTATCCCTCCACCTCTCTCTCTCTCAATCTCTCTCTCTCTCCCCCTCCATCTCTCGCTCCCTTCCCCTTTCTCTATCTCCATCTCTCTCTCCCTCCACCTCTCTCCCCCATCTTTCTCTTTCTCTCTCCCTCCATCTCCCTCCCCCATCCCTCTCTCCCTCCTCCCCTCCACCTCCATCCATCTCTCTCTCGCTCCACCTCCCTCTCCCTCCACCTCTCTACCCCATCTCTCTCCCCCCCCTTTCTCTCCCCCTCCATCCATCTCTCTCTCCCTCCACCTCCCCCACCTCTCTCCCTCCACCTCTCTCTCCCTCCACCTCTCTCTCCCCCATCTCTCTCCCCTCCATATCTCTCTCCCCCCACCTCTCCCTCCATCTCTCTCTCCCTCCACCTCTCTCTCCCTCCACCTCCCCCCATCCTCTCTCCCCCTCCACCTCTCTCTCCCCTACCCCCCCACCTCTCTCCCTCCATCTCTCTCTCCCTCCACCTCTCTCCCCCCACCTCCCCCACCTCTCTCCCTCCACCTCTCTCTCCCCCACCCTTTCCCCTCCATCTCTCTCCCCCCCATCTCTCTCCCCCCCACCTCTCTCTCCCTCCACCTCTCTCTCCCCCACCTCCCCCCACCTCTCTCCCCTCCATCTCTCTCTCCCCCCACCTCCACTCTCTCCCCCACCTCTCTCTCCCCCACCCTTTTCCCTCAATCTCTCTCCCCCCCATCTCTCTCCCCCCACCTCTCTCTCCTCCCACCTCCCCCCCCACCTCTCTCACTCCATCTCTCTCTCCCTCCACCTCTCCCTCCCTCCACCTTTCTCTCCCCCACCTCCCTCTATCCCCCACCTTTCTCCCTCCATCTGTCTCCCCCCACCTCCCTCTATCCCCCACCTTTCTCCCTCCATCTCTCTCCCCCACCTCCCTCTATCCCCCACCTTTCTCCCTCCATCTCTCTCTCCCTCCACCTCTCTCTCCCCCACCCCTCTCTCTCCCCCACCCTTTTCCCTCCATCTCTCTCCCCATCTCTCTCCCTCCACCTCTCTCTCCATCCATCTTTCCCTCCCTCCTCCTCTCTCCCCCCATTTCTCTCCCTCCACCTCTCCCCCACCTCTAGCTCTCCCCATCTCTCTCTCCCTCCATCTCTCTCCCCCATCTCCATCTCTCTGTCCCTCCCCTCTTTCTCTACCTCCATCTCTCTCTCTCCTCCATCTCTCTCTCTCCCTCCATCTCTCTACCCCATCTCTCTCTCCCTCCCCTTTCTCTCCCCCTCCATCCATCTCTCTCTCCCTGCACCTCTCTCTCCCCCATCTCTCTCTCCCTCCATATCTCTCTCCCACCACCTCTCCCCCACCCTCTCTCCCTTCACCTCTCCCCCCCCACCCCCCCACCTCTCTCCCTCCATCTCTCTCTCCCTCCACCTCTCTCTCCTCCACCTCTCTCCCCACCTCCCTCCCACCTCCCCCACCTCTCTCCCTCCACCTCTCTCTCTCCCCCACCCCTCCATCTCTCTCCCTCCATCCCTCTCTCCCTCCACCTCTCTCTCCCCACCCTCTCTCTCCACCCACCTCTCTCTCCCCCCACCCTTTTCCCTCCATCTCACTCCCCCATCTCACTCCCCCATCTCTCTCCCTCCACCTCTCTCTCCTCCCACCTCCCCCCACCTCTCTCACTCCATCTCTCTCTCCCTCCACCTCTCTCTCCCTCCACCTTTCTCTCCCCCACCTCCCTCTATCCCCCACCTTTCTCCCTCCATCTCTCTCTCCCTCCACCTCTCTCTCCCCCACCTCCCCCACCTCTCTCCCTCCATCTCTCTCTCCCCCTAAACCACTCTCTCCCCACCTCTCTCTCCCCCACCCTTTTCCCTCAATCTCTCTCCCCCATCTCTCTTCCCCAACCTCTCTCTCCATCCACCTCTCTCTCTCCACCTCTCTCCCCCTCCACCTCTCTCCCCATCCACCTCTCTCTCTCCACCTCTCTCTCCCTCCACCTCTCTCTCTCCCCACATCTCTCCCCATCTCTCTCTCCCCATCTCTCTCTCCCACCTCTCTCTGTCCACCTCTCTCTCCCTTCATC
Source organism: Oncorhynchus nerka (assembly GCF_034236695.1). Lineage (NCBI taxonomy): Eukaryota > Metazoa > Chordata > Actinopteri > Salmoniformes > Salmonidae > Oncorhynchus > Oncorhynchus nerka. The sequence continues at coordinate 1,116,204 of NC_088408.1, read as the reverse complement.
TCTCTCTTCTCCAACCTCTCTCTCCCTCCACCTCTCTGTCTCCACCTCTCCCCCTCCACCTCTCCCTCCCTCCACCTTTCTCTCCCCCACCTCCCTCTATCCCCCACCTTTCTCCCTCCATCTGTCTCCCCACCTCCCTCTATCCCCCACCTTTCTCCCTCCATCCCTCTCTCCCTCCATCTCTCTCTCCCCACCTCTCTCTCCCCCACCCCTCTCTCTCCCCATCCTTTTCCCTCCATCTCTCTCCCCCATCTCTCTCCCTCCACCTCTCTCTCCACCTCTCTCTCCCCTGCATCTCCATCTCCCCCCCACCTCTCTCCCATCCATCTCTCTCTCCCTCCACCTCTCTCTCCCCCATCTCTCTCTCCCTCCACCTCACTCTCCCTCCATCTCTATCTCCCTCCACCTCTCTCTCTCTCCACCTCTCTCCCCCATCTCTCTCCCCCATCTCTCTCTCCCCATCTCTCTCTGTCCATCTCTCTCCCTCCCTTCTCTCTCTCTTCCCCAACCTCTCTCTCCCTCCACCTCTCTCTCCCTCCACCGCTCTCCCCTCCATCTCTCCCCCCATCTCCCTCCACCTCTCTCCCCCTCCATCTCTCTCCCCCTCCAACTCTCTCTCTCTCCACCTCTCCCTCCCTCCACCTCTTTCTCCCCCACCTCTCTCCCTCCACCTCTACCCCACCTCTCTCTCTCCCCCATCTCTCTCTCCCTCCACCTCTCTCCCTCCACCTCTCTCTCCCTCCACCTCTCCCCCACCTCTCTCTCTCCCCACAAATCTCTCCCTACATCTCCCCCACCTCTCTCTCACTCTCTCTCTCCCCACATCTCTCTCCCCTATCTCTCTCACCCCATCTCTCTCTCCCCACCTCTCTCTGTCCACCTCTTTTCTCCCTTCATCTCTCTCTCCCCAACCTCTCTCTCCATCCACCTCTCTCTCCCCACATCTCTCTCCCCCATCTCTCTCTCCCCATCTCTCTCTCCCCCACCTCTCTCTGTCCACCTCTCTCTCCCTTCATCTCTCTCTTCCCCAACCTCTCTCTCCCTCCACCTCTCTCTCTCCACCTCTCCCCTCCACCTCTCTCTCTCCTCCACCTCTCTCTCCCTCCACCTCTCTCTCCCCACATCTCTCTCCCCCCATCTCTCTCTCCCCATCTCTCTCTCCCACCTCTCTCTGTCCACCTCTCTCTCCCTTCATCTCTCTCTCCCCAACCTCTCTCTCCATCCACCTCTCTCTCTCCACCTCTCCCCCTCCACCTCTCTCTCTCCACCTCTCCCCCCCTCCACCTCTCTCTCCCCCACCTCTCTCCCCCACCTCTATCCCACCTCTCTCTCCCCCATCTCTCTCTCCCTCCACCTCTCTTCCTCCACCTCTCTCTCCCTCCACCTCTCTCTTCTCCCCACCTCTCTCTCCCTACATCTCCCCCACCTCTCTCTCACTCTCTCTCTCTCTTCACCTCTCTCTCTCCACCTCTCCCTCCACCTCTCTCCCCCTCCACCTCTCTCCCCCACCTCTCTCTCACTCTCTCTCTCTCCCCACATCTCTCTCCCCATCTCTCTCTCCCCATCTCTCTCTCCCCCACCTCTCTCTGTCCACCTCTCTCTCCCTCCATCTCTCTCTCCCCCCACCTCTCTCTCCCTCCCACATCTCTCTCTCTCTCTCCACCTCTCTCTCCCCACATCTCTCTCCCCCATCTCTCTCTCCCCATCTCTCTCTCCCCCACCTCTCTCTGTCCACCTCTCTCTCCCTCCACCTCTCCCTCCCTCCACCTCTCTCTCCCCCACCTCTCTCCCTCCACCTCTCCCCCATCTCTCTCTCTCCACCTCTCTCTCTCCCACCTCTCTCTCTCCCACCTCTCTCTCTCCACCTCTCTCTCCCTCCATCTCTCTCTCCCTCCATCTCTCTCTCCCCACATCTCTCTCCCCCCCCACCTCTCTCCCCCTCCCCTCTCTCTCCCCTCCATCTCTCTCCCCCACCTCTCTCTCCCTCCATCTCTCTCTCCCTCCATCTCTCTCTCCCCCACATCTCTCTCCCCCCCACCCCTCTCTCCCTCCACCTCTCTCTCCCCACCCCCCACCTCTCTCCCTCCATCTCTCTCTCCCTCCACCTCTCTCTCCTCCACCTCCCCCAACTCTCTCCCTCCACCTCTCTCTCCCCCCACCCCCACCTCTCTCCCTCCATCTCTCTCTCCCCCACCTCCCCCACCTCTCTCACTCCACCTTTCTCTCCCCTACCTCCCTCTATCCCCCACCTTTCTCCCTCCATCTCTCTCTCCCTCCACCTCTCTCTCCCCACCTCTCTCTCTCCCCCACCCTTTTCCTCCATCTCACTCCCCCCCATGTCACTCCCTCCATCTCTCTCTCCCTCCACCTCTCTCTCTCCCACCTCCCCCACCTCTCTCACTCCATCTCTCTCTCCCTCCACCTCTCCCTCCCTCCACCTTTCTCTCCCCCACCTCCCTCTATCCCCCACCTTTCTCCCTCCATCTCTCTCCCCCCACCTCCCTCTATCCCCCACCTTTCTCCCTCCATCCCTCTCTCCCTCCACCTCTCTCTCCCCACCTCTCTCTCCCCCCACCTCTCTCCCCCACCCTTTTCCCTCCATCTCTCTCCCCCATCTCTCTCCCTCCACCTCTCTCTCTCCACCTCTTTCTCCCTGCATCTCCATCTCCCCCACCTCTCTCTCCATCCATCTCTCTCTCCCTCCACCTCTCTCTCTCCCCATCTCTCTCTCCCTCCACCTCACTCTCCCTCCATCTCTATCTCCCCCTCCACCTCTCTCTCTCTCCACCTCTCTCTCCCCACATCTCTCTCCCCCATCTCTCTCTCCCCATCTCTCTCCCCCACCTCTCTCTGTCCATCTCTCTCTCTCCCTCCATCTCTCTCTCTTCTCCAACCTCTCTCTCCCTCCACCTCTCTCCCTCCACTTCTCTCCCCCTCCATCTCTCTCCCTCCAACTCTCTCTCTCCCACCTCTCCCTCCCTCCACCTCTCTCTCCCTCCACCTCTCTCCCTCCACCTCTCTCTCCCTCCACCTCTCCCCCCACCTCTCTCTCTCCCCACAACTCTCTCCCTACATCTCCCCACCTCTCTCTCACTCTCTCCTTTCTCTCCACCTCTCTCTCTCTCCTTCCATCTCTCTCTCCCTCCATCTCTCTCTCCCCCACCTCTCTTTCCCTCCACCTCTCTCCCTCCACCTCTCCCCCAACATCTCTCTCTCCCCATCTCTCTCTCCCCCACGTCTCTCTCTCCAGCTCTCTCTCCCTCCATCTCTCTCTCCCCCACCTCTCTCTCCATCCACCTCTCTCTCTCCACATCTCTCTCTCCACCTCTCTCTCCCCCACATCTCTCTCCCCCCATCTCTCTCTCCCCATCTCTCTCTCCCCCACCTCTCTCTGTCCACCTCTCTCTCCCTTCATCTCTCTCTTCCCATCTCTCTCTCCCTCCACCTCTCTCTCTCCACCTCTCCCCCTCCACCTCTCTCTCCCCCACCTCTCTCCCTCCACCTCTATCCCACCTCTCTCTCTCCCCATCTCTCTCTCCCTCCACCTCTCTTCCTCCACCTCTCTCTCCCTCCACCTCTCTTTCTCCCCACCTCTCTCTCCCTACATCTACCCACCTCTCTCTCACTCTCTCTCTCACCTCTCTCTCTCCACCTCTCCCTCCACCTCTCTCTCCCTCCACCTCTCCTCCCTCCATCTCTCTCTCCCCCACCTCTCTCTCCCTCCACCTCTCCCTCCCTTCACCTCTCTCCCTCCACCTCTCCCACCATCTCTCTCTCTCCCACCTCTCTCTCTCTCTCCACCTCTCTCCCCCTCCAACTCTCTCTCCCCCCTCTCTCTCCCTACATCTCCCCCACCTCTCTCTCACTCTCTCTCTCTTCACCTCTCTCTCTCCACCTCTCCCTCCACCTCTCTCCCCCTCCACCTCTCCCTCCCTCCACCTCTCTCTCCCCCACCTCTCTCCCTCCACCTCTCCCCCATCTCTCTCTCCCCACCTCTCTCTCTCCCACCTCTCTCTCTCCACCTCTCTCTCCCTCCACCTCTCTCTCCCTCCATCTCTCTCTCCCTCCATCTCTCTCTCCCCCCACATCTCTCTCCCCCCACCTCTCTCCCCCTCCCCCTCTCTCTCTCCCTCCATCTCTCTCCCCCACCTCTCTCTCCCTCCATCTCT